>NW_010972753.1:9101375-9169430 GCF_000737465.1 Haliaeetus leucocephalus
GGGTGGGGGGGGGCGGGGTGGGCGGAAATCCAGGTGCCCACAGATCTTTTTGGCAGTTAACGCCATGATTACTGTGTAATTTTTGATTATTTTTTTAATTCATTTTGAATTTGCCATTTTTTTTATTTTCCTTGAAGGCTTCCATAGTTGCATTCTGTGATGGAGAACAGTGTTCCTATTCTCCTGTTATTCAGTAATGCATGTTCTTTTCCATCATACTCCCTTTTATATGTTTGCCTTTTTAAGGTTAAAGAAAAGCCTAATCTATGTTTCAGAATTTTTTTCCATGATCTATGACTTTCTCTTCTACTGAAATCACCCTTTCTTCCAACTCTGCTAAGTCCTCCATGAGATGAGACAACTGCTATTACATTGTGTAGTCCTGAAGGAGGACATCACAGTTCCATGTTTTTGACTGTTTATTGAAGACCTTTTGAAAATTTTAGAAGATTGTTAGCCAGTTCTCCTTTGTCTTCTGGTTTTTTTGAAATAATAAAAAATCCAAAGTGGTAATGAAATGTAATTATTTGTAGAAGTTGTGCCATATGATCATCTATGTGTGTTTATCAGTAATTATACTTTTCAACCAGTCATTTTTTGATCTACAATTTCTATGTTCATTCTTCTGCTCCTGTATGTAGAAAGAATTTTTAAGATCACACTTGGACTTACTGTGGGATGCACAGCATAGAAAATAAATCGGGCAAATGTAGAAAGAAGCTGAGATGGAGAATATTTCGGCCACTGAATTTTTTTTGTAGTTCAGAGTTTTTCAGAATTCTTAAGTACATACATACTGCCTTTGGGCAACTGACTGGCCTTTAATACCTGAATTCTTCTGTCATTGCCACTGTTGACACTTGTGTCTGTGAATTAATCTCTATTCAGGAAAAAAAAAGCCCAGACAGTCCCCATAGTTATAACAAATGAACACCAACACTACCTCCCCCCCAACAAAACAAAATCAAACAAAAAAACCCACCCAAAACACCCAACACTTGAAGTAATTAATTTCTCTGCAATATGCTTATCTACTATAATTGTTTCTTCCCACAGCATATTTTTCAGGTTTTCTACTTCTAATACTAAATAATTTTTGTTCTACTACTTTTATATTCTTTCTTCATAATTTTTTTCACATTTCTTCTTTTGATAATTGCCTATTTGTGCTTACTTCATTAGGATTATAATTTAAATTTTTGAAGGATTTCTGGTGAACATAATGTCTCCAGTTCTGTAGACATCAGTTAACTACTAGTCTTCTGTTTTCCCTTTTATGTGATTTTTAAGTTAATGTACCTTTTGCACTTGTATATAGAAAACACTGTTTATGACAATTATTTTTCTCCTGAATTTTGATGATGCATGTCAGCTGTTAGACTTGTTTGGTTTGGGTTTTGGGGTTTTTTCCCCTCCTTGATATAATAGGAGAATACTGATTTTCCGTTCTGAGGATAAATTTTACTATGAGTCTGGAAGTTGTTGTGATGCAGTCTCCCACAGCTGGGTCATCTAAGTTAAACGCAATCTGTTTAGTTAAATGCAAACCTTTGCAAATAAGAAATATGGGATTAATTAGTCTATAATGGAGCTGTCATAATGAACATTTGTCATGATGAAATATTACTAGTACAGATCAAGATAGTGCAAGTACAGATCTAGATTGTATCTCTAATTAAAAAAACAAAACAAAACAAACCCCAACAACCCCCCCCAAAACCAAACACCAAACAAAGCCACACCAAAACCATGTTACTATAAAGCAAACAGCTGTTTGTTAAACAAAACATTATGCTGAGATCTGAGATTTGATAAAATGCAGGCAAAAGTTTGACTTCTTGCCTTACTTTCAAATTATTCAACAACTTCTGTTTCAAGCTTGTTGGTATTACAGGCGTTTGTTTTTTGTACTTGGAAGCTTTCAGTAAATAAAGTTGTCATATACTTTTCTCCTCTAAGTGATGTCATGTACATAGCTACTTATAAAAGTGTTAAAGAAGTGGAGTTGTGATTTCCTCTGGAGAGGAAAAAAACTAAAAATGGAAAACTGAAATTTTGGAAAAGATGCTCTGTAACAAAACTAAAGCATCCTCAGAAAAAAACACTGGATAATCTGAATTATGCTTGGTATACTTTTATTTTAACTGACTTCTGACTTCAAACTGACTACTTGAAATAAGGAAGTTGATTTGAGTAAGTAGAATGCAGGGTCTTAATTGTTCTGTAACACTTCCATTATACTGAATAATGAGCTCATGCATCTGCACATAATTGTTTGTTGATTTGACTGTAGACCTCAGTGGTCTTTATCGATACCCATTTTAATTTAGGATGAAGTTTTAACTGGTAGCAGGCTGCTGAAAATTATTTTCATACACCTTAATGAAAATTTATTGGGTTTTGAGTGGTTTTAATTATATTCAGACAAACAAGTCTTCAAACATGTCCTGTCTTTTAGAGTCAGCATGTCTTTTCTGAATGTATTGTCTAATAAAACTGTTTATATTTGCAGAGCATGGTGAATATGATCCTCAAACTGTAAGACCAGGAAGCAGATACAGTCATGTGCAGGAAGTACAGGAGCGACTGAATTTCTTACGGTTAGTTTTAACTTGATCATTTGTTTAACTTCTGTAAGAATATTTTAAAGAAAAAAAAAAAAGACCACCTTGGTATCTCTTTCTCTTATCTAGCTTTAAGTTGGTGTGTTACCTTCTTTCAAAACTCAGATGCAAAAATACACGAATGTAGTTGATTTAGTTTGTGGTTTGGTTTTGTTTTTTTTTGCCAGAGGGCTTCTATGCTAGTATGGGAATATTCAAATAAAGTTTATTAGGATCTTTGCAGTCCAAGGCTCTGATTCTGCACTAAGATTTGTATGGGCTTTTTCTGTCTGTGTACAGAACCCTACTGACTTGCATACAGTGTGCATATGGATACAGTTGCATACATATTGGAGTAACTTAGCTGAAAATTTAAAATATTCCATGTAGGTATATGTCCATGTGTCCTTCTTTGTTGTACCACACTAGATTTAAATCCATGATCATAAAACTGACATACGCTTTTGTCAGACACTGATGTTAGGTTGTCAGCAACTGAGCCTTAGAAAGAGGTTGGAATAAAAAAATTATTTGGATGACTTTTGACCAGCTGCTGTTTGAGTAAAATAAGAAAAAGGATCTCTGCTCATCACAGAGCTGCAGTATGTTGATGGTTTTTAGGCTATGTCTCTCTCAGCTTTTTCTTACTTGGTGTTAACCTTCTTTTAGACAAGTAAAAATACATGAACTGTCAAACTGTCAAGTTCTGAAGTATTTTTTTACATGTTTTCTAAGGGAGATTTTTACTTTTTAAAATTTTACCAAGAATTTTTATTAATGAAACTGCAGTGTTAAACAACTGTTTAATGACTTTATACAATAGCGTATGGATAGCAGACTTAATTTATCACTCCTGCATGTTAAAAATTGTAACTTCCTTAAATTTAAGTTCACTAGTTGTTAATGTAAAGGAATTTATGAAGTCCCATGGCTGTCAAATGTAGGGTATGTAGGTAGCAATTTCTGAAAAGCAATACCATAACTTAGTCCCTGACTTCTTTTACATAGAAAGGATTTTGAATCAGAAAAATTATTCTGAAGAACTTTGAATATCATTTGTTCTTCCTGAAATATTCTCAGTGTTAGCTCTCAGAATTGAAGTTCTTAATAATTTAACACAAATGAAAAACTTACGTAAAGAAAAGAAATAATTTCACTTCATTGACTTCTGCTTCTGGCTCTACTCCATAGAATTGATACCTTATTTTGTGATTTTGCTAAAGTTAGTGCTAAAGCATAGTGAATGATTGCAGAAGTAATTTCATCTCTTACGTTGTGACCTGACTTTTAAATTAAAGAGTTTACATCAGGAGATGTGCATTTGTTTGTATATAATTTGTAAACAATGCTTGGTATTTTTGTCTAAAACATTTGTTGCCAAATTTTATTCCTGTTTTGTTTGGACTATAAGGTCTTGATCTGTTCAAACTTACTAAGAAATCATGGGGCTAATTATGAGTGGACTGATGATGTTTTCAGGGTCATATGATATATAAATGTATAATATGCATATTTACCTTTTTGCCTGTACTTGTTACTGAATTGTAACTTCAGATGTGTTAGACAGTGCTGTTAATTGTCTTTTTGTTTTGCTCAAGATTTTTATTGAAGGATGGTCAGCTGTGGCTCTGTGCCCCTCAGGCGAAGCAAATATGGAAGTGTTTAGCTGAAAATGCGGTTTATCTTTGTGATCGTGAAGCCTGTTTTAAATGGTATTCCAAACTAATGGGGGATGAACCAGACTTAGACCCTGACATTAATAAGGACTTCTTTGAAAATAATGTGCTTCAGCTGGATCCTTCCCTATTAACAGAAAATGGAATGAAATGTTTTGAACGTTTCTTCAAAGCTGTGAACTGTCGAGAAGGAAAGCTAGTAGCAAAGAGACGAGCCTATATGATGGATGATCTGGAATTAATAGGATTAGACTACCTTTGGAGGGTGAGTTAATTGGAGGAAACATCTGAAAGGTTAACTGCTAAGTCTTTCTCAGTCTCTTTTTATATTTTTAGGAACGTGTAATTTATTAGTTGTAGACTGAAATGACAAAAAGCTACTTTTTCAAACTAAGTGCATGGATATTGACTCCACTGTCTTCCCAGCAAGTATGCAAGTTGGTAACTTTGCAGACTGATGTTTAATGGAAAGTTATTTGAAACGTCAAGTATATTTATATATTCACATGACATTAAAAATTTGCCTGTACTGTTGAAGAAGAAAGGATCATTTCAGGTGAATTATCTGTAGGTTTCTCTCTCTCTCACACGCACGTTAGAATGAAACTTTGTTTTGTGCACTTCATAAGCTAGTTCATGTCATTCATTCTAGTATGGTAAACTGAAGTTGTTCTAGATTAGACCAAGTGATCACTGGTTTGATTTATATCCACAACCTTTTGCCTAAACATGGTTATAGCTTTTCAAAAGGAAGACTGTAGCTTTCTGAAGCTTGCCGAGTCTATTGGTGACAAACATCAGTATCTAATTTGCTGCTTAATTTTTTCAGAGTATTTCTAGTTTTCAAGAGCTGCATTAGAACCCACAGTAGCGCACTGTGGCATGATTATCGTAGCTGTGTTTTGTAAAATGTGCCATATATAAAGCAGCAGTCTTTAGTAATTTTGGTTGTGGCTTGTTGAAGGGTTAGGTATTTTAATCATGGTGATAATAGTTAAAAACAAAGTAGATCACAATTTTTATACAAATAAGTTTTCACACAGTGTTTGTGTACAAAGTGCCCACATAATGCTAGCATGTTTTAGTTGTGGGAATCAACTTACTTGGATCTGCCCTGCCGTATGGCAGCATGACAGAACTCATGAAGCTTCAGCTCAGTATCCTTCAGGGGTTGTCTGTAAGGGCTGCTTTCAGGCCTGGTGTGTAGTAATTAAAATTTCGGTTATCAGGTTAGGAACAGAACTCATTTGCCTGTCCCCCTTCCACCCACTCACAGCCATTTAAATACTTTAAAATTCTGTTTTTAAATCTTTGTTGATGTAGATTTTTTAAGCATCTGAAAAAACATTTGTCTTGTTCTGTGAAACTAGTGAAAATGGAAATGTAATGCAAAGATGAATATATAAACACTACTTTTGTTTATAAAGCATAGGCTTTTTTGCTAACTCTGAACTCCTTTAAACTAGTTAATTCTTAATTTTGACTCTTATATAGTTAATTTCAGTGTAAGTTATATTGATAGTATTTTCTAACTAAGCATTTTAGTCACTTTCACCTCATAAAATAATTAGGCATACTATTGTGTCAAGTTATTTATGTAGTCTTTTTGTTTTTAAATTTTATACCGGACAGTTTTAAGATGTTCTAATGCCTTTTTTTTTATTATGCTAGGTTGTGATTCAGGGAAATGATGACATCGCAAACAGAGCAATAGATCTTCTTAAAGAGATCTACACTAATCTTGGCCCAAGGTTACAAGTTAATCAGGTAAAAAAAACAAGTGACAAGAAAACTGGAATATAATAGGATAGAAAAACAGTCATAAAATTCAATTTTGTGATATTTTTATATTTGAAAACTTTGAAAAAAGAGCATAGTTTTCATGTTTTGGAGAGTATGTTCCTGAGTCCAGCCATCGGGTTCTGGTCAGATGCACAGTTGATTTTTTTCTGATATTTGCAGACTGAACTCTGATAAATTTTTCATGTTAAATTGATCTGTCGTATTTGCTCTTTCTACTCAGAAAACAGTTCATATCATGTACTTAAGTAAGCCTTTTGTTGAGCTTCCAATCGTGGTACTTGTGCTAGTATGTTCACTGGATGGGTCTGTTGAGTGTTGTCACAAGCTAATCTGATCTTTTTTTATGTCATGTCCCTTACAAAGGGTCACAGTTTCCATATAATGGTCAAGCTGAGCTCTAGCAAATCAGGTATTATCTCCCTACGTTAATATTTGCTGGGAGCTGCGTTTCAGTGGACAGAGAGAAGAGATAATGAGTTTCTGAAAGGTCAGAGGAAGTGAACTGTTGGGAGTTCACAAATTTGGGGGGGAATATTGTCCTCCAGACAATCTCCAATTGGTAGTTTGCCAGCTGTATTTCTTGAAACTCCAATTTTCATACTTGTCCTCAAAAACACTTTTATAGGCTTCAGAGCTGCTTGTCTGCTAGATAGAGCACAGCTCCTCTAGGTAATGCATTTACAGCCGTTCAAGCTGTATCTTACAGATGGGCTGTATGCTTCTTGCTTGCTGTAGGTCTGGGCTTACTGAGCATGTGTAGATCTGTCCAGCTGCACATGGTTAGATCTGACACTTCCAGGAACTGTTGGATTTACTTAAGATGCACACAAATATTTTGTTTCAGTGTGCTGGTAGCTCCTCTGCTCCTGAGCTGCCTCTAAGAAAAGTGGCTACTGGACTGTGGTTTACTGCCATAGCTATGACTGTTAATGTTTCTATTGCAGACTACTACCTGGAGACACTGCAAACTTTTTACAGTGGTACTATAGGTTATATGTCAGTCTAGGTCAAGAGCAAGGAGATGTTAGATATCAGGCAGGAGGAAGAGATTTGCTGCAGCTGCCACTATACTGAATCTAGTTTAAAATCCATTTCTGAGTTTATGCAGGAAAAGAGTGTGTATCTGGAACTGGTTTATGTGTTTTGGGGGGGTGGGGGTAGTTGTTCTGGTGGTCTGTAAATGTTCTGTCTTCACTCTTAGTGTAAAGCAAGTTAACCTGTACTAGATTGTTAGCTAGAGATTCTTGTAACATAGTCTGAGGAAATGAATAAAAGAAAGTCCAATTTAGTGTTCTCTGTGCAAACTTTCACTTATTTAAGCGCAAGTTTGCACTGTACAGTTGCAACTACTGATGACTTGCAAGATTTTTGAAGTGCACACTAAATTAGAGCTATTTGTCAATGGGAGTTTATTCTAAAGTGGAATAAAACAGCTTTGTAGAGTAACTTACCTGGTTTTGTTTTGCCTTTTTTTGGTTGTGGGTTTTTTTTTTGTTTTGTTTTGGGTTTTGTTTTTACTTATACCATTGGATTATCCTGCTGAAAAGATGGTTTTTACTATTTCTTGTAATTGCACCAATTTCTTGATGTAATTAGGTAGTGATTCATGAAGACTTCATTCAGTCCTGTTTTGATCGTCTGAAAGCCTCCTATGATACATTATGTGTGTTGGATGGAGATAAAGACAGTATCAATTGTGCAAGACAGGAAGCAATACGAATGGTGAGAGTGTTGACTGTTTTAAGAGAGTATATAAATGAATGTGACAGTGATTACCACGAAGAGAGAACTATTCTACCTATGTCAAGGTATGTGTGAAAATGCACGACTGTGATTTTGATTTGTTAGCTAAAATACTACAAATATCTTTTTGCTATTTACATTCTAAAGGGTTTCTATTCAGGGAATCTATTTATAGAGTTTCCAAATTCCATTTTCTTCGCTAATACATGAAACTGATCTGTAGCAAAAAAATAAAAAAAAAAAAAATTGAAAGATCAGGCAAATACAGGCATATATGAAAGGGACAGCAAACCTGAGAATAAACTCGTTTCTGGTGTTTTGTTCTGTAACTAGCACAGCATACCCTGTGGCTAGATTGTTTTGGATGTATTTCACTTTTTCAGATAATTCTTTAAAAGCAGTACTGTTCTTTAAGTTAGCGTGGGCAAAGCTGCTCTGTTTTTCATAGTCCTGCCATACAAAACCCATGTTGTTAATGTATATCTTCATCTTCCAGAGTTGTTTACAGAGATGCTAATCTTACTTTGCAAGCTTAAATTTTGGGTTATCTCTAAGTGAGATATTCTGTATAAATTCCTCGTAAAAAGGGGAAGAAGTTAACAGCACTTTGAAGTGTATTTATTTTCTATATACCTTCATTATTCCTATACTTGTCTTTGAGTAAAAACTTAGCTTAAATCCTAGCTGCTCCTTCTTTAACTCTGGCACAAAGAAAAAGGAAATACTTAAATCCAATGTTGTGTAGATATTTTCACAAACAAAATACTTTATTTCCTGAGAGGAAAGCAGAACAGAAAACTGTTTAAATGTTCTAGTGTTAGTGGCTGCTTTCTGTGGGAAGAAAGTCTCAAAAATACATAAGAAATACACTGAGATTGCTATGGATTTATGATGCAGCTAACATATTTTTAGGCATGGTTGTGGTTTTGTCCCCTTATTTTAAATGCCCTTTTTGTCAAGAAAATCGAAGAGGTTGCTGTTTCTTTGTGATGCGTCAGTAATTTGCAGTGCTCCTACAGCATTTTTACTGTATATATTGATTGCTTAGTCCTAATAAGTTCTCTTGTTGGTTGTGGGTGCATCTTTTATATATGGGCTGCTTATTTGATTAGACTAATTTTTTCACAGGTCTTGTTGGCAAGGAGATTTTGTGAGGAATTTTTGCCTTCCTTTGTTGCGTGGGATTAGTTTGTTGGGCTTATCTGGGCACATGTTTCCTAATGACTTCCCTGCCGTTGTGCAAAGTGTGATCACTGCTAGTGTGAAAATGCTGCTTCTTTTTTTTGGACCTCTTTAAATTTTTTTTTTTTAAAAGCATTCTGATTTTTAAAATTGGAATTCTAATATAAAACTTTTAACAGCTTTTGACAGAAGGCATTAAGACTTGGTGACCTGATGGCTTTTTCTGATCTTGGTGTATTTAAAACTGAGTTGTTTTGTTAAAGAGCAAAACACAGTTGCCAGTCTGATTGAACTTTATTTGCACATTTTGATAAGGAAATTACAAGCCAGAGAAAAGATCTAGAACTTCCTAACAGACTTTTTAAAATTCTGTCAATGTTCCTAACCTGACTGTAAAGTTGACCATATGTTTAATGCACTTGTGCAGAGTGTGGCTTCTTGAAAGTTTCTGTGTACGTTATGTTTGCATAATTGCTGGGACTTTCACATAATCTCATGCTGGAGTATATCACCATGTGTAAAGATTTGATGTTGAAATATCTGCAACACAAAATACAGCAGAAAAAATAATTTATTTCCTGAGGGCAAAAATAACTTTATCTGGTTGGTTTATTTTCAGAGCTTTCCGTGGTAAACATATCACACTGGTAGTTCGTTTTCCAAACCAAGGCCGGCAGGTGGAAGATTTGGATATTTGGTCTCATACAAACGACACAATTGGCCAAGTACGGCGTTGTATTCTCAATCGTATTAAAGCCAATAGTGCTCACACAAAAGTAGAACTGTTCATTGGTGGTGAGCTGGTGGACCCTGCAGATGATAGAAAGTTAATTGGGCAGTTGAATCTCAAAGATAAAACGGTAAGTGTTGCAAATTGATTATTTATGTCAATTCAGATGTCGCTTCCCTTTTGTAAATGCTTGAAGAATACCATGCATAGGATCGCTTACTCTTGTGAGATAGTTCCATTCCTCCTCCTTGTATTATGCCATTAACATTATATCAGATGCCTCTGTAGTAAAGAATCTTCATTTTTGCATAGTATTAAAACTATGATTGTGTTTTTCAGCTAATTACAGCTAAGCTTACACAGATAAATTCTAATATGCCCTCAAGTCCAGATAGTTCTTCTGACTCTTCAACTGGTTCTCCGGGCAACCATGGCAATCACTACAGCGATGGTCCAAATCCAGAAGTTGAAAGCTGTTTGCCTGGAGTGGTAAGCATATTCTGAAATGAACAGTTTAAAAGCATTTTTTCCCCTATACTTTGTCTTTAAATAATGAGTTTTATGGGATTTTTTTTATTTGCTTACTTTAAGATCATGTCACTGCATCCTCGATACATCTCTTTTCTTTGGCAAGTTGCAGATTTGGGCAGTAGCCTAAATATGCCACCTCTTAGAGATGGAGCACGTGTTCTTATGAAGCTCATGCCACCAGGTAAATCTTAATTTTATCCTGTTTTATCTTGTAATCCCCTGTATAATAATTTCTTGCCTGTTATATAAAAATGAGGATCGGAGAGTATTTTCCATTTTCTGGTATTTTTTTGATACTGTAATTCATGACTGTTATCCTAATTAGAATTGTAAATACATTTCCCAAATAGTTATTTCTTGTCTGTCATGCAAAGTTGCTTACTTTGCAGTTGGTACTGGGGTTCAGTGCCACAGTGCAGTTCAGTGCAATGAAGATGGGGAGAAGCATTGTATTTTTGACGTGGTTTTGTAGAACTGCTTTAACAGGATCACTTTTCTACTGACAGAAATAATCATTGCAGAACACTTCATAGCCTGATCTTGTCTGTCAGTTACATTTTTTGCAACTTTTCTGATAGACTTAAAATTTTTCAGTTTTATAATTGTAAATACTACTGGCTTGTTCTGGTGTAATTTTGTTACAAAATGTTTATAAGTTGTGGTTTTATTGCAGATAACACTACGGTTGAGAAATTAAGAGCTATTTGTTTGGATCATGCAAAGCTTGGGGAAAGCAGCCTTAGTCCATCCCTTGATTCACTATTCTTTGGTCCTTCTGCCTCACAAGTGCTGTATCTAACAGAGGTTTGTGATGCTTTGCCTGTTCTTTAAAAATCCTCAACTCTCTCTTTAGCAATCCTTTCTGTAACGTTATGGAAGCCTAAGATCAAATTCTGGTTTGAAATTAATAATTGAAAATACTTAACAATTTACTTGGAATAAGCTGGTGAATGGCCAATGCTGTCAAAGCATTGCTTAAGTGGTATTCCAACATAGTCTCATGTTCAATCATGTATATTCAAGCTAGTGCATTTCTGTTAGTTAATTCTGTATTTTGTTCTACAGGTAGTTTATGCCTTGTTAATGCCTGCCAGTGCACCTCTGGGAGAAGATGCCAGTGACTTCCAATACAACTTCTTAAAAAGTGGTGGTTTGCCTCTTGTATTGAGCATGCTGACTAGAAATAACTTCCTGCCAAATGCAGATATGGAAACTCGAAGGGGTGCCTACCTTAATGCTCTAAAAATAGCCAAATTATTGCTAACAGCAATTGGATATGGCCATGTTCGAGCTGTGGCAGAAGCTTGTCAGCCAGTTGTGGAAGGCACAAGTACAATTTCACCGGTAATATAAATCTTCCTTGCTGCAAATAGCAATGTACTCTGGTTTTTATGTTGTCTGCAGCAGTATCTATCTACTCTCCATTGACAATCTCTCTGAGTGAGTTGCATGTCAAGAACTCACAGTACTTCCAGATAATGTTGTCTAATGATTTTAAAAAAAGAGATCAACTTACTAAACAAATCCTGTTTCTTTCTGACTGTAGAAAAGTTAGGTGTGAGATCCACTTGCTCTATGTATGATTTTCAATGGTTGGCATGATTGTCAGTACAGGTAACTTTCCATTTTCAAATACATCTATCCCATAAATGCAAATTCTGATTCTTTTGGGCTGTTGAATCTATTGAAGGATGTGCCTCTGAATTTCTTGAATCTCCTGTTTATGATTAGAGCATACAACAACAGAACTGATGTTGAGCCATGCCTTTTTCTACACAAAAATAAGCCCTTGGCTTGTTAGATTCGTAATTTTGTCCGTTGCTTGTAGAAAATTCTTGCAGAGAATAGCTAGGTATATTGCAAAGTTACATGTTGATAGTTGAAAGGTGTCCTACCCTGAGATTTCTCGGAGTTGGAAAAAGACAGTGTAACACAGGTGTTCTGAACTGTGATCTCACGTGTCCATAGTAGTAGATTTTATGCATGTTCAGTATGGCCAGTTAGTTTTTCTACATCTGGACAAATAGGTTGTGGGTCAAGATTTTCATTTTTGCCCTCTTACTGTAGGTGTACAGCATAGAGCCTAAGAATTAAAATTTGCTGCTATCCTTGGACACTTGCTTCCAGGTGTTCCAGCTGGGTTTTTTTAATTTTCTTTGTGAGGTTCCATCCTGAATAGTTGCTAGAGCTATCAGCCTATACTCAATAATATATAGAGGGCCCCACTTCAGGGCACTTTCTTCCAGGATATTTACTAAGATCCATCTCTGAAGCAAAGTAGTACATTCCCCTTAAGTCTGAAAAATAAATACCTGTTTTGGTTAGCTGCATCTGTTGGAAGATGCCAAATTCATTCTTTGTCAAGGAAATCAAAACTCTTGGTGATTACAAAGAGGTGAAGATCCCTTTTCATGTCTTATGTTAGAATATAATAGAAACATCTTAAAGCAAACGTTTGCCACCCTATCCTTTGCCTATTTAAAATGAATAAATTTTACTGCCCTATTTTCTTATGACAAGTATTCAAAAGGCCATTTGGAACACAGAGAACAGTGGTTGAGTCTTGAAGTACTGTTTGAAACAGATTTATGCTGACCACTTAGGAGGTGGTAATGTTTGTCCATGACTGCTGACATTCACCATTTAGTGTTGCAAACATCTAACTTTATTAACTGATTTGTTGGAAAAAACACAGTTATTCTTGCTGTCATTGTGGTCTTGATACTTTTTATTGTTGCAGCACCAATAAGCTTACACCTTGGGATGGAGGTGAGATTTGTAAATACCTTTCATCTGTCTTATCTAAAGCACAAGTACCATAGCATAACTGTCTGTCTTGGCTTTCCATCAGTACTTAAGAGAATGAGGTAACCAAGATTATGTGTCTGCAGTCTTCCAGTTACTGGTCTGCTGCTGTCACTAGGACCTTTTACATTTTTATTTTCTTCCCTTGCTTTCATAGAAAGTTGAATCAATAATGTTGTTAAACATAGTATTCTGGTACATAGATCCTGATTTGCCTCCGTATATATTGTGTTTGATCATACAGCCTGTTTCCAATAGCTAATTGTCTGTGTAAGCTGTTAGTCTTCAGTGGGAGTTCTGTAATTTTGCTCCCTGAGTCAAGTGTCTTAGTGAAGCTGACAAAGCAAAGGGATATGACTAGCACCAGGTGTTGCAGAACAACTTCACAGTGTGTCTTTTGAGCAGCATTTGAGCCAAGTTTTTTTGATTAAATGGTACTGGAAAATGAAGAAACTTTTTGTACAAGAAGTTTTTACCTTGTAACCACAGCACACAGTCTATTCAAGCAAGTATGTCTATGAGCAGTAAACAACCATTTCAGATTTGAACTGTCGAAACTATGAAGCTCTGTCAGCCCAAGGAGAAGGAACTCTGCTCAGATCAATACAGAAAAGATCAAAACTTGTCTTGCTGCCATTTCTGTTGTGAAAGTATGATAAAGAACAGGAGAGAGAATTCAGAACAGCATTCTTCAATAGTGGTCTAAATCAAATGTTTAACATGTACTTAACTATAATGAACACTGCAGCCATGCTCTGTGTGGACACTATTAGCTAATTCAGAGGGATATCCATTGCTTTAGCAAACCCTTTCTTTCCTACATCAACAGAAAGGGAAGGAGGCGTTGTAATTCTAAATACTCCGTTCACTTGAAATAATCTGATCAATAAACAAACCCCCAAACGGAAGTAGTTTTGAGCAAGTGCCTCTCCTCTTAACTACTTGTATGATCATACACTGTAGCATACAGTGTCTTCAGATGTGATGGTATCTATTTGAAAATGTGGGGGCTTATTTTTCTTGGTGTTTGCAGTTTCTGTAAGTAGTTTTCCTTCCAAGTTCTTACCTACTTCTACCATACCTTTCCAGGTGACTTTAGATTTTCATATCTTCTTCTTCTCTTTTTTCCATGTAAAAATAAGTGTAAGAAATACTTTCTTACAGATAAACCAGGCTACACATGACCAAGCAGTGGTGCTACAAAATGCCCTACAAAACATTCCTAATCCAACTTCAGAATGCATGCTAAGAAATGTAGCAATACGTCTTGCACAACAAATATCTGATGAGGTTAGTGAATTCCTTTCTGTCACCTTTTTTTCCTGTTGGTTTGTGTTTTGGTTTTTTTAAATCTTTAAATTTATTGCTTTGCAAGACATGGATTTTCCTTCTAAAATGTCATGGAACATTATCTAAAATATTCATATGGTTCATAACCTGTTAACTAATTAAGTATGCAATTGATTGTTTCCGTATGCAATTATGAAATTAAGTGTCTAATAGCATGAAGAGGCTTAAGTGAACTAGGCAGGTTCTGTACAAGCTCTTTAATGGATTTTGAATGTTGTTACACTTGGATCAGAACTTCAGGAATTTGACATAATAGATTTAAAGAAGTTAATGGGTATTTTGAAAACATTTTTGTGATACTTTCTTTTTTTGGTCTTTTATGTTTTGTTTTTTGAGTAACATTCTCTTCCTGAAGAGAAACACAGAAAAGGGGAGGGAGTTTTTAAAATTTGAGCATGATTTTTAAATCCTGAAAGATAAGTCTCAAAGTCTTGCCAGTGTATCTTTATATATTGAAAATGCATTAACGATACAAGTGAGAAATTGGATGTTGGAGCTTGGTAGGGTTAAACAATGTGCCTTGCAAATCTAAGTCTTACCTGTATAGTATGACCAAACATCATTTGGATTTGGAATTATGAGTCATGTACATTAGTGAATTCTCCTGAATTCAGCAGAAGCTAAAATTGGAACTACTGCAACTTCCTCTTCCATGGTGAATTGGGATCCCTCAGTTTCCAGTGTGGTAGCAGTGAATATTGGTTTTCTGTACTGTATAGGATCCCTGCAAAGCTATCTCCAAACATTTCTGAGCTATCTAAATAAAAGTAGTCTCGTGTTATCATCTTAATGTTGAAGAATACACTAGTTCTTCTGAACAAAGAGCTGTGTCTAAAGAAAGCACAATGTACTAGACTGGAAGACTGAACCATCTGCCTTCCATTAGTGGTGGTGTTGCATCCATAGGTGATGGTATGTGTAAAATTAGCCACTTGAACTCTGATTTAATTAAATTCCTTCCACAGAAGAAATATCTTTTGAGGTGAGTTATGAAGAAAGGTTTTTAATTGTGCCATTGTCCTTTTTGGAGGATTTCTAATAATATTTTTTTCTTTCACCAGGCATATCAAAGCAAACAAAATCTGAATTTCTTTAACAGTATTGCTGTTAAAGTATTGTCTATAATTTTCTGAAATTATGAAAACTGCTGTAGATCTAAATTTCATATGTATTGTAGTTTGCCTTTGAAAGATTTTTTTTTTCTTTTAATGTTTTGATGGTCAAAGACTCTTTTCACATGACCTCACAATTTAAGAAAAATATAAATCTGATGTGGTTTTCATAGGCCAGACAGAAGACTACAGCATGGAAAGAAATCTTTCACCTTTCAAAAAAATTTTGATACTTCAGGATTTTAAAACTACAATGAGATTAAAAAAAAAAAAAAGATGTTTTTCTGTATGACAATTTTTTCTTGTGGTGCTGTTACTGTAAGGTTGCTTTGCTTGTGACAAAAGTGAAATACCTATTATTTTTCTTGTAATTATTGTTAAGGTCTATATCAGTAGCAAGAATGCACATTGTTCAGCTTTCCTGATGCAGCTAGCTTATTAGTTAAGCTGCTTAAAGTCTCCTTTTTTTATTAAGTCTGAGCATTAGAAAAATGAAATTTGAAATTTTTGAGAACTTTCTGCCATCTACTTTTAAAGATTGCCTATTTTTTTGGACAGTTCTACTTTGAATGTAGACTCCAGAGAGGTTCAGGGTTTTTTTGAAAGTTGATGCAAACTGTAAATAATGGCAGTTGTAGTATATTTTGTAACGTATGTATATCAGTAGAAATTATTGGATGTTAACTCAGTTCATGCCCAAAATACTGAAGAGTGATTCTGCGTTCATAAGATTATATGATTCATAAGATACATGATCTATGTTCTTATTAATTTTAAACCCTTTATATATTAATCACATACTTGATAAGCATTAGTTTGTCTAGCTAACTATCAGCTAGCACAACAAATAATCATGGCGGGGACAAACCCTAAAGTAACTTCAGCCTCTTATATTACTTAAGAGGCTAGCTGCCTTCGAGATGCATGCTTAGTGGTTTGTTGTTTTTTTTCCCCAAAATCAAGAATGTTTTAGCATTGAAGTTGGTAGTTTCTGCTAAATCTTACTCAGAATCAAATAGTTGCTGGTTATTTATCAAGAATGCTCACTTTCTTGTAATTCCTGGTACTTGTAGCATTATGATTTAAGATTCTGTAGTGCTATTTTCTATTAAAAAATGACATATTACGTAAGTGAAATACAAATGCTTTGCAAGATACATCTTTTTTTTTTTCTATTTAGGAAAAAATTCTTTGTTAAATTTTAAAATTTTAAACTTTCTATAAAATACATTTGTGAGAATTTAGAATCCATTGTAATATTTGCAACTGTGTTTTAATGTTGCTTTGGTTTATTTCTCTTCTTTTCAGGCTTCAAAATACATCCCTGATATCTGTGTTATTAGGGCAGTACAAAAAATTGTTTGGGCATCAGGTTGTGGGTCAGTTCAGCTGGTTTTCAGCTCGAATGAAGAAATTAGTAAAATCTATGAAAAGGTAAGAATTCCTAAGCAACTTCTTTTGTATATAACTGTTCCTTTATTTACAAAAGGGACAGTGTCAACCAGGTCAGGCTTAGAGTGTAACGAGCTTTTAGGTAGGTATCTTGGTGATTATGTATTTGGAGTCTAGTATACGTCAGTTGTCATACCAGAGTTTAATTTTCTATTTCACATTCCTTTTCTCATTAACTACTTAATTGTAACTTGAATCTGGTGTCAGTTCAAAAATGCACTAGTTCTGTAAGTTGCTGTAACATGTTTTAAGCCCAGTTAAATTCTGTATCTAAATAAGGAATAAGCATTTCTTGCTATGCTCGTTTTTGTCATCTTCAAACTGAAAAGGTCTATTCTACAGAAGTTGATTAAAAGCATATGTGCAGTCTAGAATGAGAAACAAGAGCTAATTGATCTGAAATTAGCACTGAAGCACTGGTAATTCTGTATGGCTTTTTTTCTTTTATTATGTAGATATGTAAAACATCTTCATGGTTTCATGTGTAGTTTACAAAAATAGTTTGGAGTTGGGCGTTACGTATTAGTATGTTATCACACACCTTGTGTTCAACGAATGTTGCTTACAGTTATAGGAAATAGTAACCTGTATTTTGGCAGTGATTTAAAAAAAATATTTTTTTGTTGTCTAAACATCTTCTCTTGTTCATCTTACAAAATCAAGTTTAGTACTCATCAATACATGCCTGAGAGTAAAAGGGAAAGGAAGTTGTAGGGAGGTTTTATTCTTAGTGTATTAGCTGTTGTGCTTAAATGATCAATTAGAGGAAGAATGCTTACTTCAGCAAAATGCAACACCTCTTGATTTAGCTTGTGTAGTGATATAATGGCATCTGCTTCTATTGCTAGGAGAATGACTTCTTCGAAATAAGTTGGGGGTTTTTTGGTTGGTGTTTTTTTGTTGTTGTTGTTGTTTTAGGTTTTTTGTTGTTTTTGAGGTGATAAACTTGTGTATAAAATGTGGTTTAGTTAGCATGACAGTCCAGGCACATGAAGATGTGCTCTTATCTATACATTAGATGTTTTAAGAGCGGTAGTGCACTAGAGAAAATACACCTAAAGGACAATATACCTCAGTGTACTTTCCTGATATTTTTGTGGGTGAAAATTGTACAGTTTTCTGTAAAAATACCTTCAAATAACTGAAGTTTTAAAATAGGTGAAATTTAAGCTGTGCATTATCAGTCATCCTTCACAGGTTTGGGGGGGGGGCAGGGTGTTTGTTTTTTGTTGGTGTTGTGTGTTTTTTTTATTAATTATTGATACTTACATGGACAGTTGTAATAAATGGCAGCTGCATTTGGTTTATGCTAGGCAAAAGGGAAATAAATATTGAAGGGAAAAATTGGAGACTAAAAAGAGGAAGAAATTGCAGAAGTGCTAAGAAGGAGGAATAAAGTACGCTTTGTTAAAATAACATTAAGAGAGGAAGGTGTCACAGAAATAGAGGAATGCTATGCAAGAAAAGACACACTCTTAATTTAAGAGAATTGCGTTTGGTTATACAAGAGAGGAAGTAACTCCTATGGTAGTTTTATAAAGATTGAATATACTAGTGACTGGCAAACACTGGCTTAGAGAAAAAAGTATTTTAAGAAAAATGCTTCCTGTTTTCTTAGTTGACCACTAAATATTAGATTCTCAACTCATAGGTTATAGGAGCATTTTGCTAAGTCTGTGAGGTAGAGATTTGTCATTAAATGTTAGTTTAAGAACAAGAGCAGACTGATTTTTGCGGAATCAGGAATGACATGTCAGGATTCCTAAAAACATCAAAGGCAACTATGGTAAATGTATCTTTAAGAGGCACTTCAGAGTAGTCCCATCAAGTATGACTTCTGAAAGAATGTTTTGACCACTTAAAGAAGCTTCTGAACTTAACTAATGAATTCAATTAAACTTCAAAGTCAAGATAAATTATTTTGAGAGCATAACTTTTATGGAGTCTTTTCTGCCTCCTGCCTCAAAAAATTCTGGTATGGGAGTCCTCTCAGTGGTTGAAGAAGACTGTGTGCGACTTTCAGTGGTGTCAAACCATCATTTCCTTATTAGCTCAGAGAAGGCCCATATCCACCTGAAATACTGCAAGTATGCTGCTTGTACAGATCCGTCAGCTCTCGGTGCCTGAGTATAGGGAAGTATTTCATGGAGTGTAAAATGAACTTTGCCTTTCTACTAGATGCCGACAGCCATGCAGAAATAAATTTCTTTTCTAAACAGGGCTTTAGTGCAGAGTAGGTGCAGTCCTGAACTTGTTGAAAGCATTCTACTTTCACTTTCATATCTTGAGATGTGTCAGAATTACCACATCCTCCTGCTGCAGTGGTAGTGACTGCCTGTGATTTTTAGCTTTTGTGCAAAGACAAAATAGTGTCTGTTGCCAGACTGAGACATACTTTGCCCTCTTCTGCTGCTGTTCACAATTAGTTATCTTTTCTGCATTGTAATCCCTTTTTCTGCCTACTTAATCTTGATACCTTTCCATATATAAAACAAATACTTATTTTAAGCCTCTAGTTGATGTTGCTAACCTGCAACCATGATTACTGATGAATTAAGATTGAAACCTGCTCACATTCAGTTTTTTTAGAACTTCTTCAAGCTAATTAATTTTGGCTTAGATGAAGGAGAGGGCTTGCTTTTATTCTAAAAGTATTTATTTTGGAAAAATGTACCAAAATCAACTCACTTGATTCAAGTGTTTAATTGAAAGAGTAACCTATATACCAATTAGAAATATTATCCTTTCCTATTTCAAAAATCACCACAGCAACTACGTTTGAAATTTGGTTTAGCTGTTTCATGTTTCTGAAAAATAGTGAAGTGCTGAATAAATTCTAGCAGTATTGAGAAGCTTTTGGTTGAATAGGTTGTGCGTATCACAGCTTTATAAAAATGGACTTCTTGATGAATTATACAGCACTATAGCCTTTCTCTGTTTAAATAGTAACTGTTTCTAAAGCTTCAAACTCCAGGTTCTGAGTAGTAAAGAAAAACATCTTATTTAAAAAAATTGAAAAAATGCAAGCAAACAAAACCTAAATACAAACCAACAAACCCCCCCAACAATACTAACTCATGTAACTTTTGCCTACAAGCTTCCTATTTAACTTCTGGCTCCTTAAGTTCATGCTTGGAATCCTCCTTTGAGAAGCACAGTACTGGAAGTTCAGGTCATCCCGCACAGTGCTTTGAATCACATCTGAGCGGAGTGCATAAAATACTTGGCACTGATAATCACTTACCAACACAAACCACAAATTTGTATACTATTTAGCGTATATACCTTGGAGCCACTTGGGTTTCTTGGGATTTTTTTCTTTACCCACTTTGTGCTATCTTGTTTATTTTTACAGACAAATGCAGGAAATGAACCAGACATGGAAGATGAACAAGTTTGCTGTGAAGCATTGGAGGTGATGACCCTGTGTTTTGCTTTGATTCCAACGGCACTGGATGCGCTTAGTAAAGAAAAGGCATGGCAGACCTTTATCATTGATTTACTATTGCACTGTCACAGCAAGTAAGTTCTGATGGTTTTGTGTTGTGTTTTTTTTTTTTAATCACATATGTTATTTTACAAGTCAAAATGAATATAAAGCCTAAATGCAAAGCAGTGACTGCTTATTTAAGTGACTTTCCACCCTCCCCACCCCCCGTGGTTGTCTTAATTTATTGTTTAGTAATATAAATCTGTAATTTGGATATCTATCCTAAAGTGGTAGCCGTATCAGTCCCATCTGCTTTGTACTCGTAAGGAGGATATTGTCAAGCCAGATGGATGCCTGATAATGTGCTACTGATAGCTTTAGAACAACTTATTTAGAATAAAATAATAGGTACTTTATGTTTTTCAGAAATTATGTGAATACTTGCTACATTAGAATATATAAGTGACTTAGGTATAGAAGAACTTTCCTATACTTTTTCTGGTAAGTAAAGACAAGATACAGTACTAGCAGTTTGAGGAGAGGGGGAAATTAAGATTTAATCCTCTGGTTTTCTTGCATTGGAGTGGTACATTTGTGACTCTTCATGTGACTCGCATGTTTACATAGAGCTGTCACACCGAAGCTGTCACCTGGTGCAGTAGCAGTGTCTTGGAGGAACCGTTAGCACTGTTGGGGGACAGATGGACAGGGAAAACCAGCAGGAGCTGCCGAGAGCAATGTGGTTCAGTTGCTCTGCAGTCCTGCCATAGAGTTCAGGGATCTCTTGTTATCTCCAAGCTATTCCTACAGATCTCCTTAGACAGCATCTGCACAATACAGCATCTGTATGATGCGCGTCTTGTGACTTCTTTAGCCCATCTGAAATTACTATGTGAAGTATTGGGGTGTGTATTTTTGGAAGCCATCCAAGTGGAAAGTTTTTGTATGTTGTTATTAGTTACCAGTGCTTTGAACTGTTACTAAAGATTTAATTATGGTTTTGTAAGATATCTCTGCTGCTGTTTCATGAATATTTTAACTTTTCTTTGACAAAGGACAGAGATCAGAAATTAGTGAAGTTGTCTAAGCTTTTCAGTACATTTTAAATGGAGTCAGGTTATGGCGCACTCAGATGAATGGAGTCAGAATTTCAGCACCATGTTTTGGGCGTTTTTTTACTGTTCTAGATAAAACAGGTTTAAAAGTCTCATGTTCAGGAATATTCACCGTAAAAAAAAAAAAAGCATCAATAGTATCATCAGAGTATCTCTTTACAATGAAGTATTTGCACACATTGGTGAAACTGGAGTGTTACTATCAGAATCCCACAAGCTTTATTAGTTTGCAACCTGTGGTATAGAATGCTGAATTTTCAGCTTCACTGAAGCTTGTTATTATCACTTAAGTTACAGAAGTTTAACAAAACATGCTGACAAATGTATGTTGTAATTTTACACATTAAATGAAACAAGCTGTTTTTCACTATTTTTGGTAACTTTCAAGGCTGATAAGTAAGAAATCACTAAATTTTATTTTTAAAACTGTCAACAGTTGATACCAAGTTACTATTTTGACAGTAAGTGTATGTTGGCCACATGTCAAATTTGGAGTACCAGTACAGCTGAATAGCATGGGCAAGTGTCAGTGCTGCCCCATCCTTTGATTTTTGATGTGTGTCCGAAGATTTATCAGATTTATGGCTTTTTTACATGATTTTAAGTGTACAAATGCAAGTAATGGGTGATAATTTTTATAATAAATTTCACTGTAGTTATCTGACTTTCTGGCATTGTATTTGGAATTTAAGTGACATTTCTCAAGTGTTTTTACCAGCATTTGTTTATATTTCAGTTAGTGTTTGGTATAAATACTTGTTACCACTCTTTCAGTCTTTGAAAACTGCAAATGCTCTTTGGGAGGATTTTTCTGTTGTGTTCATATTTCCTTAAGGAAGTGAACTATTGGTTCACATCAGAAATGTCTAAATCTATAAGTCAGTTTAGTCTCTGAATTTCATTGTGCAGGTTCTATCCAACACAGCTTGTGATGGAGGTAGAATGTCTTTTTAGCAAAACCTACAGTCTTGATTTACAGATGGGAATATCTGTCATAGTTTTGCCAGTCTCTTCCAATGGTTACTCTTCTTGCTGATTTGAGCTTTGTTGACTGAATTTGAATCCTAGCTATTTCGTATTGTTATGCCTAGTGAATAGTTGACTACTGTACTTTTCTTCCTAAAATATTGGAAGAAACTAGATGTGTTCCCAAGCTGGGGCTTCTCATTTCACATGTTTTGTTGGCATGTCAGCCCAGGTCTGAACAGCAGTGGCTTAATTCCCAAGGTACATTAGCTTTTTGC
Organism: Haliaeetus leucocephalus; assembly: GCF_000737465.1. Taxonomy (NCBI): domain Eukaryota; kingdom Metazoa; phylum Chordata; class Aves; order Accipitriformes; family Accipitridae; genus Haliaeetus; species Haliaeetus leucocephalus. The sequence continues at coordinate 9,124,152 of NW_010972753.1, forward strand.
CCTTTAAAAATAAGAGTAGTATTAATAGATGGGGTTTGTTTGGGTTTTTTTGTCAGAGGGGATAAAATTTTTAAGGGCTTCTCTTATCCAAGTGAACTGGTGCTCAGCTCCTTATCTCTGCTTTATTTCTCCACCTGATACCGTCAGTACAACAAGCTAACCATTGGGCTCTTTTCTCTCATATGCTTGTAAAACTTCCGATATATATGATAATCTCACTTAGAATGCCACTGTTCATTATTACATCATAGTTAGAATAGCATAAACATGAGTAGAAACGGAAGACTGCTTTGAAAATGAAGACGAAGTTGAACTAAGCTAAAAAAAGTTCCTCTTTTGAATTATTGTGGAAACAAGTTAGTATTTGCAGTGCAGAGAAAGCTTTGCAAATACCAGACAGAATTCTGAATATCCTTCCAGTTTCAACTATTGTTCTCTAATCTCCTACCCTCAATCAGAGAACAATGTGAGCAAAAATACGCATGTGAGAAAATGGTTTTGGTGCGCCATAAAAGACAAGGAAGATGATCAAGTTCAGATCTCACAAACATGATCTTTCTGGAAAAGATCAGATGGATTGGTGGGGTTTGTTTCTTTCAGGGGTTGAGAATGTATAGAACTTCTGCTGTTTCCTCATAGCATAACCATGCTACCTATAAATTGAGAAACAGAATGCAAAATGTTTAATACTAAATACTAGAGCAGTTCTTACTCTCCAGGGTAATTGATTTTATAGTGGTGACCCCTGAATACAAGACTGGCTTAGTCAACAGTATATAGCTGAACAGTTAGGCCTAAATGATCCTGGAACCCAGAAGTATTCCACTGATGGCTGCAAAGTGTTTAGTGGTCATACATATGTGGCCCAAATAAATAAAAATTCTTACTGCTTCTGTAAAGCAGTGGCACTTACACCCACTGAAGAGGCTGACTTCTGTTAACTAAACAGAAATCTGTATCCTGGAGCTATCAATAGGAGGTGATTCAGGTTGCCTGCCTTAACGGAGGTGTCTGGTCTCCAGCTGTTTCACCGGGTGCGTGTGAGTTCATCATGCAACTCGTGTCCTATCTGCTAGCTCTGTGCTGTTGTCATGGTGTCTAACATGGCACTAGATGCCTGCATTTAGGCAGCTGCTTCCCTTCCATGGTTCCTTAAGAGCTCTTAAATTGTTATAGCTTCACAAAAATATACTACTTGTGTTCAAATACTGCATAGTCCTTAGAGACATAACAGTGTGATGTATGTGTTTCCTTGGTCATGTTTCTCACTTCTGGAAAATAGCACCTTTATCTAATTCTTCCTTTAAGTGCATGAACCTAAGGAGTGTCTATGTGATGTGTCCCAAGCAGCTGAAGGGTTGCATCTTAAAATAAATTTCTGTGAGAACTTTTATGAAAATGTCAGCTCAGCGATCAGATCCCATAAAATGTCAGTTATTACTAAGAACAAAACAGTCTTCCTCCACCCCATGGTCTTCTGCAACTCAAAGAAATGCAGTAGAACTTGCAAAGATCAGAGAAGGGTGACAAGGGAGATCAAAGCTCTGAAATTACTTCCATCTGAGGAACAGCTGAATAGCTTGGGGCACTTCGTATTGGAGAGGAGATAAATGGTGGGAGGAGAATACCACAGAGACCTTTAAAATCAGAAATAGCAAAGAGAGAATAAATAGAGTGTTTCTTTGTGTAAGAACTTCTTGAGCATAACATTTAAGCAGTGTAAACCTTTGGTTTGGAAATAGTTTGAGGGGTTCTTTCATGAATTTGTCCAGTGAGGGCTATGAAATACTGCTTTTGGTAGTCTTCCTGAACCACAAATTGTTAGAAGCTGAGAGAATGTTCTGGAGAAGTGTCACTGCATGCTTCCCTCTTCTTCTGTACTTTCCTGGGTGTATACCAGAGACAGGGTGCTCAGCTAGGTGCATCTTCGTTCTGACCTCATGGTCATTCTTGTGTCTCTCTTTGAAGCACAGTTATTCACACATGAAAGAACTCTGAAGGAAACAGGATTCTTTCGTGTGCTTTCCACAGTGACCTCATGGGCAGAAAACAATGACAGCCACACCAAAAAGACACTGTAAAATTCAGTTTCTTGTATGTTGAGATACTTTCATAAAGCACAGCATTCATTTGTATTCTCCCCCACCCAAGCAGAGTTGTTTCTAACAGTTTTTACAAGATACAGTGCTTAGACAATTAATCTTACAACTTAAAAGAATAGGGTTTGCCTTAATTTTTTTTTTTTTTCCTTAAGCTTATCCATTCCCACATTATTCCAGTGGTTAGATTAAGTTCTTAGATGGAAAATTTCCTTTAATTCTTGCCACTTGAATTTTCAGGGGGTCATCTTTTGTCATTTCTTACTAATGATAAATTTTGATCACTTCATAGATGCTCAGCAAACTGCTGTGGTGATACATAAGAGCAGTTTTACTAGGGTGGTTCTACTTTGTCTTTCAGGCACAACTGGTGCTTGATTAGAAAAAAAAATTATTTAAGGTTGCAAATTGCTTGTTGTGTTATGCAATATTTGCTGGCAGTTGCAAAGGTTTAGTGGTTAGATGCTGATAAGTTTCTTTTTCTTTTACCTTTAAATATTTGATTTGTGGAACAGGTTTTGTAATAGTAATTCATGTGTCTAAAATTTCACTGCAAGGAGAAACAGTATAATGGGTAGTGAATAATTAAAGTATTCCCATTTCTTACATTATGTGCAGTTTTAGAAAATGGCATTAAGCAGATAAGCACAAATTTAATTTTTTTTTTTTTAATGTCCTGTTTGGATAGGGAGATTGAATTTAATGTTTCTATTAAATTATTTCCAGAACTGTTCGTCAGATGGCACAGGAGCAATTCTTTTTAATGGCTACCAGGTGTTGCATGGGACAGAGACCCCTCCTTTTCTTCATTACCCTGCTGTTTACTGTTCTAGGGGTAAGTTTTTAGTGGTAAAGGCTTCAGTACAATGTGAATTTCTGTAAAAAGTAGTAAGACAAAATATCTGCAAGAAAAGGCAAATTGCTATTAATAACGGTCACTAAAATATAGATTCCTTTTGACCTATAAGCAGGCAGCACAGTTGATTTCCATTTTGAGTTAGATGAGGAGGAAAGGGACTTTTTTGCATTTTCTGATAAGGACATGAACAATAAGCTTTAATATATGCGTTTGGTCTTCAGTGAATGCTAACCTTCAAGTAAAAATCATTAGCAGATTAGATAGATACCTACAGTTATTGCCTTCTTTTACTGGGCCTGCCAGGGCTTTTCAATTCTGCACGCTCATGGCTTTCTTGAATGTTTGATCACTTCACTGTTTGGTTCCCATTTAGGTATAGAAATTGCTACTAAAATAGTCCAGAAGTCATTCATTAAGAGCAAAATACAATTATAAACTTGTAAAGGGTTGAAAATTGCCTTACACTTCTTTTATTTCATATTTACTGCCAGTTTTAGGGAAAATACGTTAGCATTGTACTATAAGTAGAAGTCTTTGTGAATTCTATGTCATTTGTTTTTGTTTACATAGAGTACTGCAAGAGAGAGAGCTAAGCATTCTGGAGACTACTTCACTCTCTTAAGACATCTTCTTAACTATGCTTACAACAGTAATATTAATGTACCCAATGCTGAAGTTCTTCTCAATAATGAAATTGACTGGCTTAAGAGGATTAGGGTAAGTTTTAGGACCAATTTATCTCTGATAATCAGCTTTTTGCTGCTTTGTTGTGAAGTACAGTTTTAAGCTTGGTAGATGTGTATTATTTAACTAACTTTCTCTAAAATGGCAGGATGAAGTAAAAAGAACAGGGGAAACAGGTGTTGAAGAAACTATCTTAGAGGGTCACCTTGGAGTAACAAAAGAGTTGTTAGCATTCCAGACACCTGAGAAGAAATACCATATTGGTTGTGAAAAAGGAGGAGCTAATCTCATTAAAGTAAGTTCAAGTTTTTTGACCTATGGAGTTTCTTGATTTTTTTTTTTTTTTTTTTTTTTTTTAAACTATAAATAGGTAAAAAGAAGCTTCACATCTTGTGGTCTGTAACCGTAAAAGGTCCCAATTTAACTGTCTGACAAGGGCTTCTAATTGGAGTTTAATGTTTTCTTTAAAACTAATTTTTAGGAAAAAATTACACATTTCATTCATAAGAGTACTTAACATTTTCATTCTTCGGAACTGCTGCGTATGGAGTTGCTGTGACATCGTAAGCTGTTATTCCAAGACTCGGCAAACATCACACAAGGATAGTGAGCTTAGATACAGGATAGTCCTGTACAGGACTGCTTTCATTAACCCTGTATTGTCTTTTCTCCACATGTTCTTAATTAGTGTTGTTAATGTTTATGGCAGGTTTGAACAAATGCATGACATCTGAGCGTGTCTTTAATCAGATGTGTTTTCTTTGTACCTCTGATATCATACAGTAGGAATATTGGGTTTTTTAGCACTAATAGATAAAGAGCTTTGTAGATAATACTGGTTTGGCAAAACAAAATTTTTACCAATCAAGAATACTACAGATTTATTTTTAAATTGAGGGGGTGGGTTTGCAGGGAGCCACTTTAGAATGGAGTTACTTTGTTCTAAATTTAAAAGCTTGTTGTGGTGTTGCTCTCAATTTTAGCTCTTGGGGTTTTTTTAAGTACTCCTCTGGTTCTCAGGCATTCATTTGTGTAATAACTCTTATTCTGTTATAAAATAGTACGCATTTCTGTGGTAATAGGTGATTTATTTTCTTTTTTTGTTGTTGTTTTTTGTTTGTTTTTCAGGAGTTGATAGATGATTTCATCTTTCCGGCATCCAATGTTTATCTACAATACATGAGAAATGGAGAATTGCCTGCTGAGCAGGCCATACCAGTCTGTAGTTCACCAGCTACTATTAATGCTGGCTTTGAGCTGCTAGTTGCACTAGCAGTTGGATGTGTCCGAAATCTCAAACAGATAGTAGACACCTTGACTGAAATGTATTACATAGGTACAGCAATCACTAGTATGTAATATTTTTAATTATCTATTTTCTACTTTTTAATGTATATATTACACATAGGTTTTGTTTATATTATCAACTGAACTAGATGCTGAGTTTTTTAGGTTGTGGTTTGTTTGTGGCTGCTTTTAATGTTGCAAAATGAGTCTGTCAAAATCTAGAAAAGTTTGTCCGTGTAGCCTTTATTTTTTTTCTTCTTTATGCAGTAAATGTACTGACTTGCATTACATGGTTGCATCCAAGTTCCAGCCCCAGTCACTTACACAGTCTGACCCTTCCTACCCTGATCTCTGGCTACTCCCCTTTGTTCATACCAGCTCCCAGGAACCTCATTCTGTCTGTATCTTCTACTTTTGTCTCATTGTTTCAGGCTCTGCCTAACCAATCCCAGAACCTCATCAGGTATCTTTGGCTTAGTTTTAGTGCCAGTCTCTTGGTTGCTCACCTAATTTGTCATTATTGTCCGCACACAGACACAGGTCCACTGTCCTCTTTCCCTTTTTAGTTCTGTACTCATTCTCTGCTTGTCGTAGTCCTTTCTCAAATGTTTGTTTTCAGTTTTGGCTTTGTCTCAGCACAGCTCTGCACTTAATTTCTCCTCTTCACTGGAGAAAGATTATAGTAATTGCAGAATGTACAAAAACTTGCAAATGTTACTGTTTCAAAAACTGGCAGTCAAATGAAACTTGGGCTAATTTTCACAAGGATGGTAAAAGGCTCATACTTAACACAGATTTTGTTATCAATAAAAAGCATGTAAGACTTTCTTAAAAATGAACAAACAGGAACATATTTTCTGCAGCCCTAAATAAGATAGCTAAACCATTTTGGCTGTAATATTAACAGGAAAGGGGGGGGGAGCGGGGGACGGGACTGCGGACGGGCAGACCAAGAAAACAAACAAAGCAAACACAAGCTCCTATGGGAAGAAAGGCTGGGAGAGTTGGGGTTGTTCAGCCTGGAGAAGAGGTCTCTGGGGAGACCTTACTGCAGCCTTTAAATACTTAAAGGGGGCTTATAAGAAAGATGGAGAGAGGCTTTTTACCAGGGCCTGTAGTGACAGGACAAGGGGCAATGATTTTAAACTGAAAGAGGGTAGATTTAGATAGGACATAAGGAAGAAATTCTTTACGTTAAGGGTGGTGAGACACTGCAACAGGTTGCCCGTAGAAGTTGTGGACATCCCACTGTTGGAAATGTTTGAGATCAGGTTGAGTGGGGCTTTGAACAACCTGCTCCAGTGAAAGGTGTCCGTGCCCATGGCGGGGAGCTTGGACTAGATGATCTTTAAAGGTCCCTTCCAGCCCAAACCATTCTGTGATTTAACAGCATGTTTAAACTAGTAGAGTTGAGCAAAACTGTAAGCGACGGGAAATAGTATCCCATAGTGGAATTGTCTACTACCTCTCACAATGGCAGTGCTGCTTGCCCAGTTGTTGGTATCAGTGAGTCATTTGAGGTTTTAATTTCTTCCTGTTTGGTTCCATCTCAAATGAACAAATGAAAATGGTGGCTTTATGGTTTCCCCCCACACCTCATCCTTTTTTCTTCACCCTTTTCTATTGGGAAGTAGTGTATTTCTTATCACCTCACCATTAGAAGGATTTTATGGCATTTCCTTCCACTCAAGTATTTGATAAGCACGACAGAACACCAGATCTCTATGGTATGTCAGACAGAAGAGAGAACACATGTATGAACTGTGCATGCTGTGTGTTTCATATACCAAGTAAAGCTTGCTTGTAAACATGCATGCTCTTACTTTCTTTTACATCAGAATTTTTTGTTAAAAGTACAGAACAACAGGTTAGCATAGGAAACCTGTGGTCGTAAATGTACTCTGAAGAGATGCGAGAGGCCTGAGGGAGAAGACTCAGGAGAAGAAAATCTGTCACAGGTTATATAGATAGCATTAGCTAAAACTATTTCCCATCCTGGCAAGGAAAAGTGAGGCAAAAGTGAACTATTGTAATTTTAAAAGTATAAATTTGTGAAAGGCTTATAAGTTGGTTATATATTCTAGATTCATTCAGCTGAATTCTTCAGCTAAGAAACTTGCTGGTATTGAGAGAAGGCTTCTGTTTGATACATAAGCAGACTGATTTTTTTTGTCTGGCCACCTTTTTAGTTATGCAATAGAAGAAAATGGTGTAATGTTAAGATTACAGATGGAACTGTTGTTCATAGAAGTTGTGTTAATTTTAGCAATTAAGTTTTCTGGTGGAACATTTGTTTTATTAAACTGCAGTATGATACAAACTAATACTAATTTTATGCAACTGCCCTTTGTACTGCATTGATGGTCTAATTCTTTTATAACAAAATAGTTTCCTAATCACATTCTGCTATTTTCTTTTAGCTTGTGAAGCACTTACAGAATGGGAATATCTACCACCTGTTGGGCCTCGACCGCCAAAGGGATTTGTAGGACTGAAAAATGCTGGTGCCACTTGTTACATGAATTCTGTCATTCAGCAGCTGTACATGATTCCAGCCATCAGGAATGGGATTCTTGCAATTGAAGGCACAGGCAGTGATGTAGATGATGACATGTCTGGGGATGAAAAGCAGGACAATGAGGTAAATTTAATTATGTAGAACTTGCTTATCTTTAAAATAGAATTCTTTTTTATGAAAAGGTTATAACAAATTTAAGTTGCTAGTCGCTCTGCTTTCCACTGCTAGCAGTGGAAAGCAAATAGCATAATATTTCTTCCTTGAATAGGCTTGCTAACACAGAGGCAGTTCGGAAGATCTAAGTAGCAGGGTTTGCAGACTTCCTCCTCATGGATTTGTATGTGAAAGCACTGTACACCACTTCTGCTACCAGAACTCTGTTAATGCATACAAAGACATTATCTGTTTCTTCAGATGAGAACATGAAACACCTTAGATTGTTAAATTAAACAAGGGATACAACTAGCTATGAGACAGCTACATATCAAAGTTAATTGCACAAATTTTCTTTTGCTTTTCAGAGCAATGTTGACCCACGAGATGATGTGTTTGGTTATCCACATCAGTATGAAGACAAACCAGCACTGAGTAAAACAGAAGATAGAAAAGAGTACAATATTGGAGTTCTGAGGCATCTCCAAGTAATTTTTGGTCATCTCGCAGCTTCCAGACTACAGTACTATGTACCAAGAGGGTTTTGGAAACAATTCAGGTAAATAGAAAATTTAGTATTGATGTCTGTTCACTGGACCACTGAAATGCAACAAAACTAATCATAGTAGAAGAAATGGTAGTGATGTAAGTGTAAATTAGCAGAACTTCTGCAGCACTGTATCTGTTATCCTGTCTTTTCACCATTCTGTAGAAGTCTGTTAATAAATCAAAGTTTACAGCAAGATGGTTATTTTGAATTCTAGTAGTTCTTGACCTTGATATTGAGACTTCGAATTAGGTATGAAGCTATACACAAAAGCTTGGTTTTGCTTATCAGTAAGTGTGCGTCAGGGACAAAGTAACAGGTGGTATACTACATCACAAACCAATAAATAGTTTTTCTCAGTAAGAAAGAGGGATTAATAGCTTGAATAATATTTTTTTAGAAAATAAATTGTTGGAGAACAAAACAAAAAATATTTGACAAGAATGTGCTTCTGTTTTCAGACTTTGGGGTGAACCTGTAAATCTACGTGAACAACATGATGCTTTAGAGTTTTTTAATTCCTTGGTGGACAGTTTAGATGAAGCTTTAAAAGCTTTGGGCCATCCAGCAATGTTAAGTAAAGTTTTAGGAGGGTCCTTTGCTGATCAGAAGATTTGTCAAGGATGCCCACATCGGTAAGTGTTTAAGATTCTTCTTTCTTACAGAAAAACAACCTGTGTTTGTACCCTTATAAAAGTGACTCAAGAGTTAAGAGTGGGGTTTTTGTGTGGTTTTGGTGGTGGTGGTTTTGTTTTTGTTTTTTAAAGCTGATAGAATTTGCTACCTTGTTTTTTCTACAACCCTAACATTAATTTGTCTTCAAGTGCCTTGAAATACTTGATTATAATTGCTTCTACTTAGCAGATTGTATGTGAAGCATTGTGTATTGATCAGGGGAGGAAAAGATACAGCTTTTTCATGTTTAAAGTGAAAACAACTTAGGGACCGAATGCAATGTATAAAATTTTAAGATATGGCCAACAGGTGTTGCTGTCTTCTGTCTTCCATAGTGTGTGGATAGAGCAGACCCAGGTATGAATCTTTAATTCCAATGAGTAAAACTCCATTCAGACTCATTATGTAAGCTGTAATTTGGGAGAATGGTGTAGAAAGTTTATCTTTTTCTTAAGATTTCTGGTGTAGTTTCAATTAACTTAAAATGTGAACATTGAAATTCAGCTTCATATAGGATATGTAAAAAAACACCCATACCAAATCAGACTGAAAGTCTGTAGCCCACTGTCTTGATGATGGCGATCAATGACAAATGCTTAGTGAAGGAGTAGAACTGGGCATTTTACAGTTGTACTTCTCTAGACTTTCTTCTATATTCGTTTTGACGTGATGATTAAAATTGTGTGCGAGATTCAAGACGGACTTGTTCTTTTTCAACAGTTGGCTTTTTTTATTGTGTTAAATTTTGTATCACTAACAGTTGGCCTTCTTACTGTTCACTACAGAACAATCATGTGTGATTCTTAAACAGTATAGATCTCTCTGCACATTACCATTGCAAATTCTCTTTATTGTGAAAGTTGACCATTTACTGTTATCCTTCAGTTAGCAATAAAAATAGAGCAAAAACCACTGATTACAAACTGATTTTATTGTGGTAATCTTTCAACTTCAGTTGAGCTCATGTGTGAATAGAAGAACTTTTAATTGGAACATCTTAAGTTTCATGGGTTAAAATATGTGACCAGAAGTAAGTTGAAATATTGCAAGATAAAATGAAAGCACTGATTTTATTTTATATGCAATGGGTAATTAAATGGAAGCTACAGATGTGAAGCAACGTGAGTTACCATTCATTCCTGATACTATGTACTATCCTGAAGTATAACCTGTCTTTTTGGAACGCTACTGGATTTGCATAATTGTACTTCTTAATAAAAATGTTACCCTGGTTGTAGTTTAGGGAGGAGAAAAGTGATGATAAACTAAACTATTGGTTTGGGGTATGACAGATTAATAGCCTTTCTAAATTTGTAAGCTATTTAATAGATGAATGAGTATTACTGTTTTGGTTGAAGTGTTTCTAAATATTAATTTATGCACTGTTACAAAACCCTTTGTATGCTTGATTGCGTATCAGAGAAACAAGCCCTACAGAGTTATGGTGGAATAGGTGCTACTTTTAAAATGTATTCATCACTTCCTTATCTTTTAAAAAAATAAAATTGTTTCCAAGATGTCTTAACTGGTTGTCTCTCAAACATTGCTGGTTCATCGTTAGGAATTTGTTTGAAGGTTATATCAGAACACAGTAAGTCAGAGCCAGTCATAAATATGCAAAGTAATTTTATGAAGACAGCTATTCAGGTTTTTCACATAGAAAAATAAACAGGTCTTTTTTTTTTTTAAAGCTGTTTTGAACTGTTGGCTTTATACAATATATACAACATACAATGATACAATACTTGTGTTTATCAGTCTGATTCCTGACAGTAAAGGTCAGCAATGGAAAAACTACTCTGTTTTGCTATCTGTGCTTCTCTACTAGCTTAAGTTAGCCAAGAGTCTGTCATGCTACTTTAGCTGCTTTAAAAACAAGATGTGCTAAAAGATTTAACTTCCAGTGAACTTGAGACATACAAGTCATTTCTACGATGTTCATAAAATAACTATAGTTAGTGCAGATCAAAAAATACAATGTGCAGATACTGTAATGTAATTATAGGAGATCTGCAATAAAAAAAGAGTTCAGTTGGTTTTTTTTACTGCTTAACTCCTTTTGCAAGAAGTTGACATCAAATGCTGAATAAAACTTTTGCAATAAGGTGCTGTGTAACACCTGTAGAACATAAAAGTTGAACACGTTTCTACCTTTTTCTCACATCTGTTGTGTTTATTGGTAGGTACGAATGCGAGGAATCCTTCACAACTCTGAATGTAGATATAAGAAATCACCAAAACCTTCTTGATTCTTTGGAACAGTACGTCAAAGGAGATTTATTGGAAGGTGCAAATGCATATCATTGTGAAAAATGCAACAAAAAGGTAATGATGCCTTATATATTGAATTTGTATACAACTGTGATGTTATAGCCATACTAAGTTCAGTCTTAGTTCATGTTCAGGGGAAAAAAGTTATCCTTTAATTACTGAATTCGATTGTTGTTAAGAGTATATGAATGGAAACTTAAAAGCTGATAACTGTTCATGTCCCTTTTTAGGTTGATACAGTGAAACGCTTGTTGATTAAGAAGTTGCCTCCAGTTCTTGCAATCCAGTTGAAACGATTTGATTATGACTGGGAAAGGGAATGTGCAATCAAGTTCAATGATTATTTTGAATTTCCACGAGAGCTGGACATGGAGCCTTACACGGTGGCAGGTGTAGCTAAATTGGAAGGAGATGATGTAAATCCTGAAAATCAGATAATACAAAATGAACAGTCTGAAAATGAACACTCTGGGAGCACAAAATACAGGCTTGTTGGTGTACTTGTACACAGTGGACAGGCCAGTGGTGGACATTATTACTCTTATATAATCCAGAGGAATGGTGGAGATGGTGAGAAAAATCGGTGGTATAAATTTGATGATGGAGATGTGACAGAGTGTAAAATGGATGATGATGAAGAAATGAAAAATCAGTGTTTTGGTGGAGAATACATGGGAGAAGTATTTGATCACATGATGAAGCGTATGTCCTACAGACGCCAGAAGAGGTGGTGGAATGCTTATATTCTTTTTTATGAACGTATGGACACAATAGACAAAGACAATGAACTAATAAAATATATTTCAGAACTTGCTATTACCACTAAACCCCATCAGATTAAAATGCCATCAGCCATTGAACGAAGTGTACGGAAGCAGAACGTGCAGTTCATGCATAATCGTATGCAGTACAGCCTAGAATATTTCCAGTTCATAAAGAAGTTGCTTACTTGTAATAGTGTCTACTTAAATCCTCCTCCAGGTTAGTATGTTAGTGCAATAATTATGGATTAATTTCTTGCAAGAAGAGTTTTGATTTGTGTTGTCAAGAATTTGTCTAGCCAGTGAAAATTCTGTGTATTCTGCTTTGAATACTCTTGTCTTTCTGGACTTCTGCAGTTAAACATCTGTTGTTGAGTTGTTCATCAGTGATAACATGCCAGAATATTTAGCAAAAAATACTTTGATAAACTGTCAACTATTATTCCGCTTATGTACTAAGTCATGTTAAAATACTTAAGTTTGTGGGCCGTTCTGACGAAGACAGTTCTCAAAGGTAAGATGCTGAATTTCTAAAAATCAGACATACATTAGCCTCCAGGTACCTGTCTTAAAGCTTACGTTTTCAAATGGTACATGATAGAAGCTTAGAGGCTGGTTTGATCAAGTTTCTTGTTAAAATTGGAACACAAAGTCAGAGAGAATAATAATCTGGAATCAGTTAAATTATTAAAAGTAAATTGTTTTTACTTTGTCTACATGTGAGTATTTTGATTTTTCTTTAGGACAAGATCATCTGTTGCCTGAAGCAGAAGAAATAACTATGATTAGTATTCAGCTTGCTGCTAGATTTCTCTTCACCACAGGATTTCATACAAAGAAAATAGTCCGTGGCCCTGCTAGTGATTGGTATCTTTGTCTTTTAACAACAATTACAGTTTTGGAAGTTTAATATCTGTTAAAAGATCCAGTTATATACATATGACAATAAAAACTGTTATTGGTCTGTCCTATTTTCCCCTCTCCCCCAAATATGTGGTCAAGGTGCACATGAAAAGGGGGAAAAATTTGAACAGAAAATACTGGGAAGAAACTGAGCCTTAAAATAGGCTGCTGAGCTGAACAGCTTCAAAATTCATTTTCAAACAGAGCTTAAATCTACCTTTTGTCTGTCTTTTAAAAAGAATAAAGGAGTAGAATCTATCGCTAGCACAAAACTAATAGGTTATGTGTTCTGACCAATTCAGAAAGGTTTGTTCATGGTCTGAGTAGTTTTAAACAAAGCTCTTTTCAACCCGTTTTTGTAGCTTGTATTTGTATTACCTTTCTGAAATATGTGTATATATAGTCTTTTAGACTCTGTTAGCAGAGTGGTTGATGTACATTTCTACGGGGCCTGTAATTCAAATCTGCAGTATAACAAACAGTACAATCTTATTCATAGCACCACAGCATTTGAGTCTTTAAGCTAGGTTATTCTGTGTTGTGGAGAGGACTGTGGGTTACTACTGGTAGAACTAGAGAGAAAAATCTAGTGTTCATGATGACCAGTAGCTTACCAGCTACTAGTAAGTAGTTATGTAATACATGGCAAATGCGTACCTCAAGTTTTTCTCCAATAGCAACTTTCAGAGTAGCTAAGTTACTCCTGTTACTTTAAGAGATTAAGAGAAATTCAAATATTGCTGCAGGAAGGAGGACAGAGTAATACAAGACCCTCTCTGGAACAGATATTTTACTCCTTGGATTTTGGTTGTGGGTTTTTTGGGGTGTTTTTTTTGTTGGGGTTTTTTTTTTAGATCTGTAAATGAGAATATAAATTCCTGATAGGTTACAAATTTAGTTACCTGTTTTATACACAGCCCATGAAGTCCACCTTACATTTTCTTCGCTGCTCACCTTCTCCCCCAGTTCCAATACAGAGGGAATGGTGGCTGCCAATTTAGGACCTGCTTTGAATAGTAGTTTGGGAGTTAGGGGATGTAATCCTGTCTTAGTTCTTACGGGTGATAGAAGTAAAATGCTACGGTTAAATTTTAGGTTTTTAATGGAAGTTATCTTTTTAATTTGTGATTGCTAGTAACAGAGAGTGTCACTACAGGAATTACAATTTATCTGATTGTAAGCATTTTGTGAGCAAAAATGTTTGGGGATCACCTTTAACATATATTTTCTTCTAATTCTGCAAAAGAATACATCTGCCAAAATTCATTGATGTCTACATTTAGTCATAATCTCTCAGTTGTGTCATCTTCTATTTCAGGTATGATGCATTGTGCATCCTTCTTCGTCACAGCAAGAATGTACGCTTTTGGTTTGCACACAACGTCCTTTTTAATGTTTCAAACCGCTTCTCTGAGTATCTTTTGGAATGCCCTAGTGCAGAAGTGAGGGGTGCATTTGCAAAACTTATAGTATTTATTGCACATTTTTCATTGCAAGATGGACCATGTCCTTCACCTTTTGCCTCTCCTGGACCTTCCAGTCAGGTATGGAAAAACTTTGGAAACTTACTCTTACTTCTTCATTTTAAGCATTTAATGTAAAGTAAATTCTGGAGTAGATGCATCGGTGTTGATGGGATAGCTGTACAGTCCATTTTGCGCTACATAACATGAAGTAAGTCAGCCAGCTTGTGTGAGAGTTGGTGTCAGAGGGGTTCAGTTCCCCCCCCATTTGTAAATCACTGTGGAGACTTAAATAGTGAGAACTTTGAGTTGAATTGCAAGTGTGAAATCTACAAATTAAAAGTAGGGGCTTACAATAAAGTAATGTGTAGGGGCATGAACCCTTGGTTTTCATTTAGAATTAAAAAGACAAACAAAAAAAACCAAAACAAACAAAACCTAAACAAACCCAGTGGAAACATGCAGGAGTTCCCTAAGTTTTCTTCTTCCCCTGTATTCTGCAACATTGAAGTTGTCAAAAATTGTAACTTTGCATAGGAGTAGACAGTGAATTGCCTAATTTTATACACCTAGAACTGACTGACAAAAAACCCCAAAATCTTAACATAATACTTGTCATAACAACATTTTTGTTTGGACTGTATTAAAATTTAAAATATCAACCTTTTTGAGCCTTTGCTTTGTCATGTTTTTAACGTCTACAGTAAGACACTTTTTATTTGTATTGTTCCACTTACCTTCTCAGAATGTTTTCACTACTATATCCAGCAGAAGAATTTGTATTAAGTTAAAGCTACATATGCTTTGACAGTTTCATGAAGTATTTGAGATATACCTGTAGAGGTGGTTTGGTTGTCTGTCTTAGTCTATGAAGTTCACAGTGGAACTGCATGTGCTTTTCTGAGTATTTAAGCCTAGCTGCTATTGGAGAAAAAGCTCAATTAAAAGCTTCTATACTTGCATAATTTCTCGGACTTACATGGTATTTAGTGATGGGAGTCTTATTCCCTGTATGTCTGTCTGTCTTTGTGTGAGATACAGAAGACTAACCAGCTGCTGGTATATTGGAGCTTGTATGAATCCCATACCTTTTAACCAATTCTGTGTTCTGCCATAGTAGAGAAAGTATAAACTAAATAAAGATTTGATAGGTTCAACCACAAATATTATAACTTTTTTCTTATAGGCTTATGATAACTTAAGTTTAAGTGATCACTTACTGAGAGCGGTACTAAATCTTCTAAGAAGGGAAGTATCTGAACATGGGCGCCATTTGCAGCAGTATTTCAATCTGTTCGTGATGTATGCCAATCTAGGTAAGCAAATTACAGATGCTTTTACTGATGACACTGTAATAAACTGGTTTTTATTAATGATCCCGTTAGACAGGTAACAGCAGGAGAATCCAGTTTTTCAGCCTCAGGCAGATCATTATTACTAAATGTCATATAAATGCTCTCTAGAGCATCTGTGCTTCTCCAATTTGGAGTTTAGGGCTTTGGTCTTCCTGCCATCCTTGGAAGGTTAACACAAGAAGCTTGGAGCAATACGTCTGTGTCCTTCTGAAAGGGTGTGGGGGTGAAAAAATGGCAAGAGAGAGATGATGCTTTGTTCAGGGCTTATTTGCAGGGAGGTCATGAGACCCAAGAAGCATGTGGGGCTGTCAACTGGTTTGAGCCTGAAGAAGTTGAGGAAGATAAAAGTTCAAAAAAGAGAGAGATGCATGATTCTTCTTTATGGAAACGTCAATACGATGATCATGCTTTGTCTATATATTCCAACTGAGCCCTTTCAATATCAATTTCTTTAGTTTACCTTTTGAAGTTCACAGCTATAAATGCAAAACGCTGTATCTGTCTTCCCTTTAAAGACTCTTTGGGAGGCTGAGGAAATAGCTCAATCTGTGCATGTTCTTAAGAAATCATTGCTTGCCAGAATGCTTTCACCATAGACAACGTATGAGGTAAAAGAATGCAAGAATCGGGAAATTCCACTGTAAATTTATCGGATGTTGTAGTTCCTCCAAGACTAAACAAGCAAGAAAAGCCAGTGTTTTTGCAATATAGGAAGGCTTAAGTAAAGTTCTCCCAGGCTCGAGACTCTTCATAAGGATTCTTTTCATAAAGACTAGAGTCCTGAATTTTCTGGCGAAAGATTAAATTAGCGGTTGAGTATGATTGCAAATGAATATTTATTTTTAGCATCTAACAGATGAGATGGTATCAGTTTTGTGGTGATGGACATGAAATATTGGCTGTGCACTTTCAGCATCACCCATTTTTCTTCAGGATCTTAATTGTGTCCAGCATTATGAAAATAAGTATAGATTTAGAAGTATACAAAAACGTGGGTTATGTAGGTTCTTTGCATAGAAAGTCACTAGTCTGTATACTAAGAATACAATAAATAATACTAATAGTATCTGAAGTAATTATTCCAAACAAAAATATTTTTTGTTGTTAAACTGAGATCAGTTCTATTCACATTAAAATGAACAGCTGTAATCATGCTTTCTCATAGCATTACCAGCACGCTGAAAATTAATAGATTGATCGAATAAACTGTTTCTCAGGTGGGTTAATCCATTGCTACTTTATATATTTGCCCTGAGGAAGAGCAATTAAGAGTAACAAAATGCAAGTCAAATGAATAACGATTGCTTTTGCACTCTCAGGTTGATGAGGGTAGTCACAGGTTCATATCTAGTGAATTGTCACAGAGCTCTACGTTCTTACTTTCCTCAGTTATTAGGGTCTTCTGTCGGGGGCCCGTTTGTCTTTCACATGTGGTAGCTGAAGTGAGAAAGCAGCATCTTTCTCTACGGCAAGTTCTAAACAAGGTACAATATTCTTCCATAGTGGTAGTCTATTACACTCTCCCTCTTACTCTAATACAAGATATTTTCATCCTTTTATGTAAGGTAGTATGAAGCTAGGAGATCCAGTTCCCCTGGAAATTTTACAAAATGCCCGTAATACTGAGCAGCTCAGCCATTGCTGGTTATCAGCTCATGCAGGCAAGTTATAAATGTGAGTTTCTGTTAGATTACTTCGTGGCTAAAGTGTTAAGCAAGTGTATCGGTCCAAATGAAGTTATTTCAGGATTTCCACACAGAATTGACACAGACACTCACAGAGTTCTGGAAGCTCTTTCAAGTGGGTAGACAATTTCAAAGGAATTCAATTTCCTATCTGTAAAATTAATTTAGGCAGTTGCGTTAATTTGATTTTACCTAAAATGTATGTTGCTTTCATATACTTTGTCTACCAAAGCATTCTCTGTCAGCAGGGTTCCACCATGACCCCCAGAGTGGACTTAATGTCATTACAGAGAAGAGAGATGCAATTCTTCTGCTCTAACTTATCTTTTCTTCTTTACTAGCTTTTCATGGTCAGTCAGTGCAGTTGAAGCCTCTGACTAGGAAAGCACTCAGAAGCCAGACGGGAAGGCATAACTAAATTTTATTTGTGGGTCTGATCATTTTCACAATCTGCCCTGCAAAGATAAACATGGAAGTATTAAGCAGTTGTGCTTGTCTTGCTACTGTTAACTGAAGGCTTCTGAATGGATGTAGAGCATTCATTCAGCAAAAGCCACAATACATCATTCCTGCAGCACTCCAGGTTCTGTGAAAAACATTAAATTGTCTGACACTTTGAGAAATCAAATAGTATATTGTTCACATCAAAGCAAGCGAGAGATTAGTTCTACAAAGCATGTAACTACAAAACTATCTAACAATCAAAAAGATACTGTAGAAGAGCTCTAATAAGGCTATCTGGATTCCTCCTTCTTATCAGAAAGATGGTAGGTAAGGTCCAGTTGTATTTCAGAATAAGAAAAAACTTGGAAATTTATGAAAAATCATGACTTTTAACCAAATTGAGAAACAGAATACAAGATGAGAAGGGACATAACGAATTTACTGGTAAGTACTTGCGTAGCATGTGTAAGGTGTTCTTGCAGTGAAACTAGCTGTATGTTTGGATTTTTTTGGTTGGTTGAGTTTTTAGTTGATTTTGGAGGCTTTCTCGTTTTGTTTTTTTTATTAAATTGATTTTGTCACTCTTATTTACACTTGCTGCATAGTATGGCACAGCTGGAAATGTCTCAGATTTGTAAATTGTATATCTAGGAAACAATGGAAGAATAATGAAGTATACTGGGGGGGTGTTCATCCTATCCTGGGCCTCACAAAAAGATTAATTCTTTGTCCAAAGGACTTCTCTGATGCTTTGCTATTAACACAGATGCTGGTTACTAAAGTGCTAATGAGCACTGTAAAGAAATTGTAGTCATTTACAACTCTCCTTCAATGTGATTTTTCAGCTGAACATAATTTTCTTGTGCATCTTTACTGATTTGATTATCTTTTTTCCTCAGAAAGCATAAATGATGGTTATAATAAAACCCAGCAACTGAAAAGTTATGAATCATGTAAACAGTAGTTATTTTTCTTTAAAAAAAAAAAAGGTATTATCAGTGCCAGAAACAAGATATTTTTTTTTTTTCCCCCCCCCCCCCCCCAGGTGTAGCAGAGAAGACGCAACTTCTGAAACTAAATGTTCCTGCAACCTTCATGCTTGTGGCTCTGGATGAAGGTCCAGGTCCTCCAATTAAATACCAGTATGCTGAACTGGGGAAGCTATACACTGTTGTGTCACAACTGATCCGCTGTTGCAATGTGTCATCACGGATGCAGTCTTCTATCAATGGTATAGTGAATTTTAAGTTTTCCTTAGATTAATTGAATATATCAGTAAATGTCTGTTGTGCATATTTAGCTATTAAGTGTAAAATGGCTTAGCTGAAAAAATGTTTGCCTTTTATGTTTAGCAACTCCTTTTGTGTAAAGACAGAAATCTCTTTGTCGTAAGTAAAACTGATTTGCTATACTAAAAAGCACGAGACAGAAGTCTGTTCTGTATTTTGTGCCTCTTGGCTTATTCCTTAAGATATAGGAAAACAACTGAGTAGTAAAGTAGTAGTTTGTTGGTTACAAAATAGTAGTTATTTTAGAATAGTTTAAGCTCATTGTAAAGAGTTGCATAAAGATCTTTTGATTCTGAATAGGCAATAAAATAATAGATTATTTTCATGTTACCAGTACAAAAGTAATCTGTACAGGAAAAACATTGTGGCAGGCTCTGAAATAACTAATACTGCTTATCAGTAAAGAGATCTTGCATTGTTGTGGATAGCTCTTGAAAATGGTTTGGTGCTTGTTCACAGTCAAGATGACAAACAGAAGCTAGCACTTTAATTTATAAAAGATAAAGAATCAGCTAGAAATTGGTCAACCACAGTATAAATCATTAATATCTCCAGTAGTTGAATAGAGTGCAGTTATTTTTGAGAAATGCTGACAGAATATAGGACTACGTGGACTTTATAGCCTGTACATGTACACATTCTATTAAACTTCTTTTAGAAAACCTAATTAGGAATTTGTAGAGAAGCTATTTAATGGCAAACTCATTACAGCTTGATGTGTCAGGCTATAAAGTCAATAGGCTAGAATGTGCTATAGTAAGATTAATGAACTGAAAATTTTACTGTGGTATAATAAGCTTCAGAACCATTTGGCAATACTGATTTGGTTTTGTTTCCATTGCATTATTTGAGGCTTAAACTGAAAAGATATTCTGCCTATGAAAAATAATTGTATATTCGCTGTATTCATAACATTGTACTAACGAAACTTACTTTGTATGAATATTACTCTGACTACTGATTATGATTACTGTTTGCAGAGTAATGTTATTTTTTGCTTCAGCATATTAAGCTAGAAAAGTTCTCCCTTGGACTTCTGGGCATCTTCAAACAATAACTCAAAACACTGCTAAATTTAGAAACATCAGGAGCAAGTCTTTCCTTATACAAAATGAAGCTTGCTAAATAAGACATTAATTTTTATTCTTTCAAGAGTATATTACTTCTCTCTACACTGTAGAGATTCAGACGGGACTGTTGTGACATAGGTATTCTTCTGAACTCTTTCCCATTGCCTGGTGAAGTAAATAGACCTTGTGTCCTAAAATATGATAGATTTGGGCTGTTACACAGGCAGTAAAGCAGATAAATTCAGGAGATAAGAGGATTTCACTGAGGAAACTCTCAGTAATTTCTCTTCTTGCATATGAACACATCTCCAGCTGTTCTGCTTTGATTGTCACTGCATAATCTTATCTGACAGGGAGAAGTAGCTCTCTCAGGCAGCAAGTGTCAAGCTTCACAATCAGAAAACTTAGTTATTTCATAACATAGTATTTTCCAAAGAAAATCAGCTGTTAGGGGTTGGATTTTTTTTCTCCATCTGTTGTTTTTTGATGAGTTAAACCAGTTTATATTTTGTTGTGTCTATACTGAAAGTACTTCAGTACCTTTTCATCTGTAATAACTGTTTATTCTAGGTAATCCCCCACTTGCCAACCCTTATGGTGATCCTAATTTATCTCAACCTATAATGGCACTTCAGCAGAACGTAGCAGACATTTTATTTGTGAGAACTAGTTATGTGAAGAAAATTATTGAAGATTGCAGCAACTCTGAAGAGACCATCAAGTTGCTTCGTTTCTGCTGTTGGGAGAATCCTCAGTTTTCTTCCACTGTCCTCAGTGAACTTCTTTGGCAGGTAAAAATAAAAAGCTAGAATAAAGATGGGAATATAAACGTGTATGATGCAAGATTCTATATTTATATCTAGGAATGTTGTATCAAATATGGAACAGGTGCTTGATAGATAAACTTTCCTTAAGATGGCATCCTCTGTCAGTATTTACACTCTTAGGTCTGTACATCATATTGAAGTCCTTTTATGAGTTTAGGAAAGCAATTGACCTTTTTTGAGTTAGGAACACTATGTTAAGGATGGAGGTAAGTAGACTGAGGTGGTCTTTATATATTGCAAGAGCGTTTCCTAAAGCTTTTCTGTCATTATCCATAAAAGAGCTTCTTACGTTGCATGGAAAGTTAGAATCATTTCCCAAGATCTCCCTTGTATTTATTTTGAGTATGTTCGTAAGGTTCATTTTACAAGTCTGCAGAACATACTTGGCTTCAGACTCAGGAAAGAATCTTTGGTTTTCCTTTGTAATCTCTGTAAGGTTAGCCACGCTTTTCCACTCCAAATAAATTTTTTTACTTCTGTTAACTCATCTTTATATTCACCCTTTTTTTTCCACGTAAACATCACATTTTTCAATGTCCTTTTGTTTCGCACTAGAAGGAATCATGATAAAAATCACTTCACTGATAGTCTGCTAGCCATATATTTTACATTTTATTATAACCTTTGAAGATAACATTTGAATGTACTGTCTGAAGTAGCAGTATCAGTGAAAAATATCCTTTTTTTAATTTTGCTTTTCTAAAGATATTTTTTTAAGGTAGCTTCTTCAGCATCTCATGCTCGGGGCTTCAGAAAATTGTGTTAGAAACTCATGAGGAAACATTTTGTCCTTTACAAAACCTACTATATTTAAATAAAAACCAAACAAACAGAAAACCCCACAATCAACCCAACAAAACCACAACACCCCCAAAACCCTGACACAATTAACTTTTTTTAAAATATGCATTGTATCTTGAAATATCATTTAAATTACAGTAAACTTCCCTTCAAATGAATTGTGTTCTTGTATTGCACCATGTAATCTGCATGCTTCAAGAAGTGCTTTCTTATGTCTCTGTGTTTTTACTTTTTAAGGTTGCATATTCATATACATACGAGCTTCGACCTTATTTGGATCTCCTCCTGCAAATCCTATTAATTGAGGACTCTTGGCAAACTCACAGGTTCGTATTTACCTGTCTTTTTATAATTCAAGATTATTGTGTTTTGTACAGCTTTTTTTTCCCAGTGGTTCTGTTGCTAAGCCTTTCAAGAGGTTTGTTTTAAATATATATATAAAATTAAAATACAGGAATGCAGCTTTTTTTTTTTCACTTTTATCTCATTTTTGAGATAAATCTACAATTTTTCACCTTGACCTTCCTTACCATTGAGAAACTTGCTACTTAGTCCTATAAACCCAATATTTTTCACATACAAGAGAATGTGCCATTTAGGCTAAACTCATTGGTATTCACTGTGAGGTGCTTAGACTGATTCTTAGAAACATCTCATTGAGGGTCCAATGATAGCCTGGTCTTACTAAGAAGCGTATCAGTTGTAGTAGTGATACCAAGACATGCATAAAGTGTGAACTTGGGAGAAAAGCATATCTCATACATAAATATTGTCTATGTGATCACATTTCAAAAGAATTTTAACTTCAATATATTAAATATTCATCCAGTTTCAAACCTGATTTTTGTATGTCTACAGAATAAGGCTTTTGAAGGTCGAGATTTAAAAAATGTAATTATTGCAAATACTGACTATTTGAGAAAACAGTCAATTTTTCAGAAGTTTTATAAAGAAGTAGTAGTAGGTGAGGTAACACAAAATAAGTGTCATCAACATGCTACCTGTCAATATTTCAAAATGTCACTGTTTCATAATAAGTGAATATAGATAGTATTGGATTTAATAAATCATTTGCAACCATGTCTCATATGACACTTAAGACACTTTGAGTAAGAGTACATGGCAAGTGTGCTCTTACTCAAATAAGGGTATTGGAGTGAACTTGTACTTAACCTGTAGAAGTAGACTGCGCTCTTAGGATTTTATCAGTTGTCTAGCCTTACTTTAGAAGATGCTCTAAGAGAAGATGGTGGTCTGGCTTACCACACTCCAAAATATGAAGACTGAGTTGGAGGGTTTTCTTCATTTTCTTTATAGGAATTACAGCTTAGGTAAGGGATGAGAATACCCTTTATAGATAAGCTTTTGAGTTTTGCATATATATGTATATGTAATGCATATATAATGCAGTTTGTTTCTATTTTCTTCCTGATAAACAAATACTTCCATAAGATGTCTTTAAGTCCACAGAATGCTGGAGGTTGGGCATACTTTAGTAGATGTGAAGTAAAATAATGTATTTTAGGGTGGAAATGCAGGTGAGGAATCATGGAAGTGCTGTTTGGGATAGTGCAGTGTTTGAAATAATGGGGTAAGAAGGAGGTTGAACGGTGTAGTATGGCTTTCACTATACTTGGAGATGTACTTCACTTCAAGGTTGCAGCCTCAGGAATAGCAGTGTTCATTGGAATTGTGTTAGGCTTCAGCAGAGGGGTATTAAGTGGCCAGCTGCAGTCATCCTCTGTTTTCTTGCTTCCACTTCTGGCAGTAGCTTGAAGTACTTGTCTTTGTCCGGTTCTTGATTTTGCTGTGATAATCACAGAATTTTAATGATCTTTGTCGTCTTGTTAAAAAACAAAACAAAACAAAGAACACCACCACAAAACAACAAATAGTGTAACTGTCCATAGTAAATGGTAATATCGTCTAACTCTTAGAAAACAAACATCTGATCTTAGACAGTGTGCATCTTTCAGTGCTCCTTGTATTCTTGTACTGTGAGATGGATGCTGCTGTTCTTTGGCATCAGATCCACTCTCATAAATTTCTCTTGATTTGAGAAGTTCAGGTGCCAAGTTTGAGGTGCCAAGTTTCAGATAATAGTGTTACAAGTACCATTCAGTTAAATCAGCTGAAGTAAAGCTCATCACCACTTTACAGATGGAGCCTAGGTTGCCAGCTGCCTGGAGTCTATACACTGACTGTTGCTGGGGCTGTAAGGAAAGAGGGCAATTGCTTTTCCTGCAATGAGTGTAGCTCTTCGAGACATCAGTATAGGTTCCATGCCCTCCTCTGACTTTTTTTCAAAGTTAAAAGTATGTCAATTCTCAGTTCTTGCACAGTTTCAGGGTGGCAATTAATTCCTCTACCCCTTGTTCAAGAGCAGAAGGCACAAAAAGTGGGCTTAGTTCCAGGGAATGTCCAAGTCCCTTACCCCCGTGCACAAACATGCACCATTCATTCCTCTTCAGAGGAACTGCATCTAAAAGAGTGTATCTTTGAGAAGCATAACTATAATTTCAGTAACCATTCTGTTGAGGATTTAACTGTTCCAATTCTGTGAGCACCTATTGGGTTTAACAGGTCTATTTTATAAATGGAGTTTATTTTAAAAATAAGTAATAAAAATTAACCAGTTAAAGTTGATTACTGTGATTAGAATTAATCATACTTACATGTTTTGTATATCTCATTCAGAGAGTTTAAGTATTACCAAACATGCTAAAATTAGAAGTTATGTGTATGATGTGTCAAGTTAGTTTTCTGATTTAAAAAAAACCAAAACTCTTTACTAAAAGCAGAAGTCAGAATATGAACTATCCCTTTTGTAATTACATTGTAAGTGAAGCTTTAATTCAAATACTAAAACTCTAACACTTGAAGTTTTGGGGTTTTGGTTTGTTTGTTGTTTGTTTTTGTTTTTTTTTGTTTTTGTAGGATTCACAATGCACTTAAGGGAATCCCGGATGACAGGGATGGACTATTTGACACCATTCAGCGCTCTAAGAATCATTATCAGAAAAGAGCTTACCAGTGTATAAAGTGCATGGTAGCTCTCTTCAGCAACTGTCCTGTAGCCTACCAGATCCTTCAGGTGATACCTTTCATTCTGTTTCTTGCTGCTTTTTTTCCAGTTCTGTGTAAAAAAAAAAAAAAAAAAACCAAAAAAAAACCCCAAACCAACCATAAAAAAACCCAACCACCAACAAAAAAAACCCCAACCAAACAATCAAAAACCAACAAACAGACACAAAAAAACCCCCACCACCATTGCACCATTATTCAGTTTTCATCACTTTGATGAAATTACAACTTACAGGTACAATTCATTTGAACATTCCTATGTCAGAAGGTCAATATATGAGATTGAGAGCAATTGGTTAAGCTTGCACTCGTCATTCTGTGGTGCAGCTGCAAATCCACAGACTTCATTTCAAATTTGAAGTTTTCTTTGTGCAAAACAGGATATTTCAAGGAGTCTTTTATAAACAGCAGCGTATGTGTTGGTGGTCTGTTCTCTGATAGCTGATGTATAGGAAGGGAAAAATAGAAATATTTTGAAGAATAGAGAAAATAATCCTGAATCGTTAATTTTCCATCGGCAGAGCAATGGAGATTTGAAGAGAAAATGGACCTGGGCAGTAGAATGGCTTGGAGATGAGCTTGAGCGTAGACCATACACTGGCAATCCCCAGTACACCTATAATAACTGGTCTCCACCAATACAAAGCAATGAAACATCAAATGGCTACTTCCTAGAGAGATCGCACAGTGCTAGAATGACTCTCGCAAAAGCTTGTGAACTCTGCCCAGAGGAGGTAAAGAATTAATTTGACTGCTGGTAAAAAATTCGAGTAAAGTGCTTCTATAAAATAATTAACCTTAGCAACAGTCTCTGGTCATTATAGAGGTAACATATTTTATAAGTATTTTACAAATATGGCTTTCTATTTTTGTTGGCTTCAGTTACATGCTCCTGTGCCTATTTTTATTACTGTTTCTG
The DNA here is from genome assembly GCF_000737465.1 of Haliaeetus leucocephalus. Lineage (NCBI taxonomy): Eukaryota > Metazoa > Chordata > Aves > Accipitriformes > Accipitridae > Haliaeetus > Haliaeetus leucocephalus. The sequence continues at coordinate 9,149,846 of NW_010972753.1, forward strand.
TAGACATCTGTCACTTAAAGAATTAGCAGTGTAGAATTGAAATTGACCATTTAAGGTAGATAATGAATGGGTCTGTTTTTCCAATAATTCACTGATAGTGGGTATTTTTATGTAGTACAATACAAGCTATGGGTCACGTGGTGGGGTGGAATTTTTCTCCGAGCATGTCTGAAACAACCACTTGCATGTAGGATTGGTTCTGGATAGAATAGTTGTAATATGTTTTACCTAAGTAAATTAAAAGTTCTTTTCAAACTTTAGGAACCAGATGATCCTGATGCCCCAGATGAACATGAGTCTTCTCCACCTGAAGATGCCCCACTGTATCCCCATTCACCTGGTTCTCAGTATCAACAGGTAAAAGCTCAGAGTTGAACCACTTATTCAGAGTTCCAGGTTAGCTTTTTTTAGCATTTATGGTAACTTAAATTATAGGCATTTAGCCAGAAGCATGTTACTGTCAAATATCACACTTGGAGGAATAAAGATACACCTCCGTTTTGCTAGGAACACTTTCACCATCAGAGTTTCAGGTGAGAATTTTAATGTTACCAGATCAGGATTTAATCGTCCATAGAAGGAGCAGGGGGACAGATGTCATCACCATCTTGTGCATACTGAATTTGATTCTGTCATACTCACTGACATTGATAATATTTTGTGAGTTGCTTTCTTGTTTTTACATAAAAAATCAAGCCTCAAGGCCTGAATTTCAGTTTGGGGAATTGAAAGGCTTTCAGAAAAATGCACATGACTTTGTTACATACAACTTATGCTATGAACGCTGATATCTAAATCTGCTTATATGCTAAAAGGCTGCTTTGTTAATATCTTTCAGTGGAAAGCCAGATCTGAAAGAAATACTAACCAGGTTTTTTACTGAATTGACTAAGTTAGTAGATCCACCACTTATTTGCCATTTTTTGTTCCAATTCGTTTTATATATTCCAAATCTGCTAATTTAATTTCCTTTCCTGCCCAAACCCATTTTCCCTCCATCTTGCTTTCCTTACTTGGTGTTTTCAGCAGAGCAGTTAGTAAGTCATGCAGATTTTCCCACTCCTTTCTGAGCTCCTGAGTTCAGACACGTATTGTAACCTCACCATTAGCTGTGTGATGTGTTCACTTCCTTGCAAGAGATGGCATTTCTCACTAACACACACAATCCTTATATTCCTAGTTTCTCCACAGTTCGTTAAACTTGGATGAACAGTAGATAGATGAGACGTTTTCATTTGCCAGATGTGTGTATGACTTTTTAAATTGAGGCAGAGCCATCTGCAGAAAAGTACTGGTTTTATATTTCATTCAGTTCTGTAACATTAAAGTTTTCCCTCTTAAAAATTAAAGTATGCTGCATAAATACAGGTATGGTTTTTCCATTGTCGTAGGAAAAAAATTCAAGCTGGTTCAATCTGTTGATAAAATATGTGCACAGTTTAATGTTCGCAGCACATAGGCAGCCTTTCTTCATCTTTTTTTTTTCTTTCTGCTTTTGCTTTGCATGTAACTTATTCAAAAGCTGAGATTACTATTTTAACTAACCCTTTTATCTTTACAAGTTCAGAGTTTGTTTACCTTCTGTAAATTAAAAAGGTAAGTGAAAGATGTGATTCAGAGGACTGAAGAAACCATGATGTGTGTTCACTTAGGTATTACTACATGAGAAGTTCAGTGTGCTTGAGGATACTTTTCAATAGTCTGAATGTAAAGGGGAAAAAGCAAGTAACTAGTCAGGAAACAGCTGACAAGTTTAATGTCCCTTTAAAATGTTCATGCTTTATTACAGAATAACCACGTGCATGGACAGCCATATACAGGCCCGGCAGCACATCATATGAACAACCCTCAGCGAACTGGGCAACGAGCACAAGAAAATTATGAAGGCAGTGAAGAAGTTTCCCCGCCTCAGACAAAAGATTAGTGAAATGCACATAATCAATTAACTTGCTCCATCAAGACTGTGCACCCAGGCCTTACAGTCCAACCTTTCTCTGTGTCTGGCTAATATTTAAAACTAGAAAAACTATTCCTAATCAACATGGAGTGGAGAGTCTATTCACTGTCTTATCTGCAGAAAATTGCTGTCAATATATAACCCGCCTGCAGTGGAAAGTGTATAGTGTTTTGTAATAAATGGCCTGATGCTAATGTGTAAATGGCAAAGGTGTATATAGTATATTAATGTTTGACTGTTAATTCTTGAGCAAGAAACATTTTTTTTGTCTTGATGAGACTCACAGATCTACAAAAACAAAAAAATAATTTCTTGATATATCTGCTGCGCTCTGCAACCAGTGTTGCCTGCCTCATGGCAGTCGGATCAACTCCTTTACAAAAAAGCCTATCCATGTCAACCACAAAAATAGTTTCATGTTAATTCTTTGCCACTGGAGTCGATTTTACTATGAGCAACGTAATGGCTGGTAACCTTTTAATTATTTGGTTGATGTGGAAAATTGGTGATGTAACATTGTTTCTAGATCTTTTTTCATTGCCTTTTTCATTCTGGTATTAGGTTAATCACTTTGAAGCTATAGTTATGCTGTAACATTTAGCATGGCTTCACACCAAGTTAGTGTAGCCAATGAGGGGGGGGAAAAAAGTGACAGCAGTTGTCCCAATGTGACAACTGTATTGCTCAGAACTTTTTCTTCTTACACCTAGACTATAAAATGGGGAGGGAAAATGTGACAAACAAGTGGTTTTCAGTTTCACATATGTTCCTCACATCTGATGTTTGACAGTTCTGTCTCTGGGTGGGATAAAGAACACTTAGTTTTCAGTAATAGGAATTTAAAAGATTTAAAACAAATATGCAAAAATCTGCTATGCCAGGATGCCTGGAGCATAATAGACTGTATTTGGTGTGCTTGTTTTGTTTCTTTGGTAGAGCTTATTAGATGAACTTCTAACACTTTCCTTCTACTGCATCCCAGTGAAGTGGAAGTCAACAAAATCACACAGTACTTGTGAGTGCCACTGCACCAAGTTAACTTGCTGGTTTTCTGCTCGTTCACAGTTCTACTTGAAAGCGAGAATTGTCTTAGCTCTTTATCCATTATACAGGAAATCTTAACATTAGAAGCAGGGTTTAATTATAAAAGAAACTACTGGTTAGTCAAATACAATTCTGAGGTATCTCTATTCCAGAATAAACATTTGTTTAAAGACTTCAAGAAACGCATCAGTAAATACTGTATTTAAATGAAAATTGGTAACTTGAATGTGTGTAATTTTTTTGGAACCTGTCTAAAAACCAAATACCCCTGCAAAACAGATACAGCCCACCCTATACTATTTAAATATTTTGCTGTTTTATTTTATAGAAATTATTTTGCTGAATTCACAAATAGAATTTGATTTAAGAAGAATGTTTTGTCCTGTGGTGTGTGTTGTTTTTTGGTTTTTTTTTTTTAATGGACTGCACAGAAAGGTGAATTCTGTGCAGTGGCACTATGCTGAATTCTGGAACAGTCACATTGAGATTCTGTGCACAAAAAAATTTGGCCCTTAAGAATAAAATAATCAGGACAATTACACTGTAAAAGTTTCTTAATGTGATTTATCTTGTACTTTTTGTATGTTTTTATATATACATATATATATTTAATGAGCACAAGCTTGATGGTGTTTTTTACAAATGCGCTGATAGAAGCAAAGCTGCTTATCAAATTAAAGGTCGGTAGTCTTGAAATGAAGAGAGGAAAATTCGGTCACAAGTGCATTCTTATGCATTTAGTATAGTAAGGAAGACACACAGATTTTTGAATATGCTGTGTAGTGATGATCACTTTTATGCTTCCATGTTTTCCCTAGTGCTCAAGTTAATTCAGATTTTTTCATAGTTTTTTAGTAAAACCATTTTACCTGGGCTTAGTAAATTTGGATAAAGTGTTCCCGTTTATGTTTGGGAATGCTTGTTGGAGGTTTTAACTCAAAAATTCCACCCTGAGTACTCAAGTTGAAACAGTTCATATTTATTTGGACCAGTAATTCTTAAGCTATTTCAGAGGGGATTATTATGTATTTTTTACTATGTAGGTAAAATATGTAATGTGCTAGTTCAGCCTTGCCAAATGTGTTTGCTTTTGCAATGATTGTAGACATGTCAAACCTGTGACACTTTAAGGCTGTGACTCTCTTCAGTCATACACACCCCGTCCCTGAACTGAGAATGACTGCAGTGGCCGTTGTTTTTCAGGCAGCAAATTGAGAATATTGTGCATCTTTGTGACTTTGAAAAAAGATAGCCTCTATTGTTTGTTGCAGTTGCTGCTTTTAAACGGATAGCTACAGTAAAAGGTGCAATGTTTTCTTCACTCTGGGCAAAACAATTTTGAATTGTACTTAACAAATATTGTACAAGCAAAAAGTTTCATGTGCATGTTACTGTCACAGCATTTTGGCAGTGGTCATTTTCAGGCGATACACAGTACCTCATTGTTGATGGCACACTTTAAAATAGTAGTCCTCAAAGTGCCTAAAGTTTTAATTCCCCCATCACTAATTTCAGTCCTGTTTTCTGTATAGAACAGTAACTAGGGTATCTCTGGTCTTCCATAAAATGAGCCAGTAAATAGTAAAGCAATTACTAATGTTCCTGGCAATGTAACATCAAATACATAGAAACTGAAGATTTATAGGTGATGTTATATGGTGGTTAATGTGTAGTTTGACCTAGGGGGAAATGCATAACCTTACTATGCATAATTTCTCCCTCTTGTACATTTGGATTGTGCTTGTTTAGTGACTAAAATAAGCTTTTAACACTTGCTGCTGTTATTAAAAAAAACAGTACAGCCATATATGAAAGGAATTCAGTTACTATTTGTGTATCTGTAAATGTAGTAAGTTTTGGTCACAGAGTTGGTCACCTACACCTGTGTTATCCCATTGACAACAATGAGATTGCACAGGGTTCAGTCAAAGCTTATTTGCCATGCAGAACCTGATTTTGTGGTGATGAACAAGCAGAAAAGGATTCTGCTTGACTTGGAACTTTTCAGATTATTTTCCCTGCTAACTACCAGCTCTGAAAAATTAAGTTCTCTATTTTTAAAGCTCGTGTATCTTGCTGAAATTGAGCCAGAAAGAAATTAAATTCCACAATGACATTTCATATTTTTTTCCAGAGTGAAACTTTACTTTAGACAACATGAAAAAATTGTGTAACAGTAATTGCTATTATGCCTTCTCAGCCACTTTGTTGTGCCTAGCTTGTGTGTTTTAGCATATGTATCATGAAAAAGCACTTACGGTTCCAAAACTTTCTATATGTTTCCTAAGTTCCAGGAGGGAATGAGATGAGCCATTCTGCCAAAGCTATAATGGGCAGAAATAGGCTGCCGTAGCAATTTTCTTCATTTTTGGTTTCAATAAATTTTGTCTACCTCTGAGTCTTTTGCCAGAAATGAATAGGCTGATAAACTATGTCAAGGCAAAGTGGCTCAATGTTTTTGTTGGCTTGTGTTTCGGTTACTAGGCATTGCAGTGAGGCTTTCAATGCAATGAATTTAACTTCAAATGAAAGTTAAAGACTAACTGTATAAATTAGAGGAAGTGGCATGTTAGGAAATTTGCAGAGTAATCAATTAAGTGTTTAAATATCTTAGCTAAACCTCGTTAGTCCACACTTGCAAATCCACCTTTTCTTAAGACAGGTGTGGGAGTTTCCCGTTTGTGGCCCTGCTCCAGCACAGTGCAATCGGGACAACAGTAGCTTTGGCTCCTCGTCTTCTTACCTCCTGTGCTCTCCATCGTGTTCATGATAACACTTCTCAGACAGCCATGAGGTCTTGGGGATAAAGTCTAAACCTGCCTTCTGTCTAGAGCAAGACAAAAGAGGCTTTCTGGGGGAGAAGTAGGAACCGTCTTGCAAATACTGCATGCTGCACAGTGGTACTACAGTAAACAGAAAGCAAGGTGAAAGAAACCCAGCTGCATCCTTCTGCATGATTTCTGTTCCTCTTGCAAGTGGTCTCATGAGGAGGATGACAGCAAACAGAGCTCTTGAAAGCTCAGAGCATTTTCTTTCTGGCTTGCAGCTAGAATCGGTCTGCACTAGTGCAGCAAAGGTTGCTGTGCAGCAGCAGCAGCACAAGCAACACGTCCTATATATGCCCTCCATACTGTTCCAGGGTTCATTATACCTTCCTTCTATTGGTCTTTGAGGATTGTCATGTTAATCCATTCATTTACACTGAGACTTGCCCTCTGTTACAGACTAGACAGCTGTACTGCACTAGAAGGGCTTTAACCCAATCTGAGCACTGTCACTTTTTACACTATGTAACTTCTTAAGGTTCATACTATAAATGTCCTTTTATTTCTGAGGTATAAAAATTTCCCTTGGACTAACTGTTTTAAAATGTCCAGTAGCCATTCTTTTGTCTGTTTTTTACAAGAGCAAGTGTTCAGTCTTGCCCCTGTAGTGTCTGTTACGGTAGGCTGTTCACAGAAGTGTGTTGATGTAGATTCCAGCACCTAAATTCAGAGATCCTCATCCTGTGATCTGATTTTACAATGCAAGCTGTGGTGGATCCATGGATTTCAACGGCATTTGTATGAGTCCTGTTGATTTCAGCACTGTAAGAGTTGAAGTTGGTGATGTGTTGCAGAGATCAAGCCAGATAAGTCAGCAGGTGGCACAAAGACAGCTATCTATCTTACTTGTTTTATTTACGCTTATTTGCAGACAATGAAATCAGAATGGGTGTGGGAGAAGCAGTTTCTGAAGAAGAAAAACACTCTCCTGAATAAGGGCTAACTTTTAATCGGATTTTAAATACCCAACTCTGTATTTTTTAGCTTTAGAATTCTTTAAAGCCACTTTTTGATAATAAAACTGACCTACGGGCTGTTTTCTTGGAAGAATTCAATATAGCCTTAATTACATCAGCACAATTCTGAAATGACAGTGTCATTCTTCAGTGGTCAAAATAATGTGCAAATGTCTTCTAATTTTTAACAATGAGCTAACCATGAATAATGAAAATAGGAGAAAAAAGGAAAAAAGGTTCTATGAATTAATCCAAAATCTAACCGTAGAAAATCATGCAGTGCAGGAAAATAAGATCATTCCCTCCTTCTCTGTCTCTGTACTATTTAAAATGTCTGATAATGTTAATTTTTATTCTTAATTTACAACTGCTATTCCAGTAATTTGGTTTATATTGCCCTAAGCAGTGTCAGCTGCATAGTTTGCAGCTTCCTGATGCATATGCAGTTATGTCCCTTTTAGTCCTTACCAGAGCAAAATCTTTAAATGTTTTTCCCGTATAAGACAGTTCCCTAATCCACATTTTCATTGTCGTGATGTGCTGTTTCTGTTTTTGTACAATGACCAGGACTGGATGAATGCTTCCCAAGTGTGGTTTCACCTGAGCCATTAAATGAGCAGTTATGTTCCTTTTCTGTAATGATACCTCTGTGGATACAGCTTTTAAAGGTATTGGCCTTTTTTGTAGCTTTATTTCTTGAAATGCTGCTCGGTTCTTGTCCATCACTCCTAAATTCCTGTCCATCATTTCTTCTGATTCTTTCTTACCAAGTTTCTCACTCTGGATTGCCAGGATCATTTTCTATTTAATATTTTTGTATTTTCTTGGAATCAAATCCCTTCCCTTGCCGTGATGTTTTTTACCTCCTTTTCTACCTACACCTGCTGTTTTGCTGTTAGCTGCTACAAAAGAACCTGGCTCTCCAAACTGGAGCCTTTTACATTTTACAGTGTGGTAGCTGCAGCCACAGCCTTGACCAGGTGGGCTTTGTCATCTCTTAAATCTTCCCAGAATTTATGTGGGATATGGAAGTTTCATGCTACTGACGGCAGTCTTGAATTCAAATAGCTTGTAGCTTATTGGCTTTTGTTTGGGTTTTGGGGTGGTTGGGGGGTTTTTTTGCTTCATTTTCTATCTTCAACAGTTAGTTTCTACAGGTGAATAAAAATGGTAGGTCTCACTGGAATCTACTTTGGAGAAGGCGGCTGATTGAAAACTTGGACACTTCTTAATATACTTGATTGTATTTAAATATCTGGTAGGTGCTTTAGAGTCCTTAGTCTTCTGGAAGCAAATTTAAAAGCTTAGGAATGTGAAGACTAGGTCTTCAAGACTTAATGATACTCACAGATTCCATCCGCCTGTCCTGCTGCGTGATTAAGAACAGGTGACATAGCGGAAATTGAAATAATTCACTGAAGGGAGAGAGGTCATGCTATGTGGAATCCCTGGGGAACTGGAAATGGTGAGTGTGCTTTGCCTGGGCTCACTGGCAGCAGCTGAGTGTGAGCCCTCCCGCTGTGAGCTCTTCTGAACCATGGGCTTCCCCAAGCACCGCAGAATAGATTTCTAGCAGCAAGTTGATTAAGTGGCATATAAAGCATTTTCTATTATTTTTCTTCTCTAAGATCTGTACCGAGTTGAAGCCTCTGAGCACATACAGGCAGGAAGCGGGCTGAGCGAGAGGCTTCGCAAGCTTGTTCTGTTAATACTTTCTACCTCTTGACGTTCATTGCCGAGCCGCTGCAGGCTGATGTGCCGGTAAGTGGCTTTAGCGGCGTGAGTTTCTTCTGGGTCAGGCCAATACGGGTGCAGAAATACCTGGTCAGGCTGTCTGCCGGGCCGGCACAGGGCAGTCCCTGCCTCCCTCTCGGCGTGTATGAAATCATTTGAAACGCGACTCCAAGAGTAGGTACGTATGATTGCATCAAAATGAAGGAACTGGCGTTTTTTCAGGTGGCACCGCGTGGACTCACAAACACATCTACTTAGTCTCTCGTGCTACCTCCTTACCCATGTGAAGTAGCATAAAATCCTTTCGCAACTAATATTGTTCCAATAATGCAACCGCAGGGAGGTGTGTCTGTTTCTAGCTATGTTGATATGGTGAGGGTTTAGAAAGGGAGAGATGTCAGAATGTGAAAAGCCAGTATTCTGCAGATAAACCCAGGTGTTTATCTAGAAAGAAATGTTTCCGATTGCTACCGTGGTTGTGTGTAAGACTGAAATGCTGAAAGAGAACTGTGTAACCCTCCCACTCCGAGTCAGAGAGACCTGGCGTTGGCTTTCTGAACGCTTCGGCAACCTGAACCAAAAAACTGCTGTGGGAATGTAGACTTACCATATAGCTGTGGAAGAAAACTTCAATCGTGTCATTTCTCTCGGTCTTCAGAGCAGTCAACATGATTTTGATGTAGGTTTTAGATTATGTATATATAAATCTGATTGAAGTACCAACAGCAAACCATAAATAAAATGTGGACTTAACTGAAGAATGGGCTAGTGGAGGACTCTTGTGTTGAATTTATTAAAATACAATATAACGAAGTTGTCGATGGAAGAGACTCGCTGTGATGACGACAGGGAAATAAAGCTGGGGTGTCCTCAACTCGGGAAGGTAGCCAGGTTCGCTGTTGCCTTTGAATCTGTTCTAGCACATAAGGACCGACTCGTTTGCGCTGTAGTCGCTGGAGAAGAGCTGGCTGCACGGGAACGTTCCTGGGGTCACTCCACCTTCATGCCTGCTGAGGGCCAAAGGCTTCTGTAAATTGCACTTGCCTCTCTTGGGTACCGAGTGGCAATTCCAGGGACAGGTGGCCTTTCACATTCCAGGTTGTCCAAAGCCGATGCAGGCTGCTGGATAGCTGCTCTTGTCTGTGTTTTCCTAATGTGCCGATGACCCAGTTGCTTTGCTCTAGCAGAGCAAGGGCCATCACGTAAAAGGAATTTGAAGTGGGTGTAATGGAGAGCTAATGGAAACCTCTGGTTTACTGTGTTTGCTCTTGGCACTGGCTTTGAAGACACGTAAATGAAAATACAAAATAATGGCAAATCACTGGGAATTTGTAGTACTGACATTGAATAAAAAGCAATTTAAAAGGACATCCCTGGAAGCAGGTGACACCCGGGTTTATCGTAGCTCGGTTCCGTTGATGTAACCCATCTGAGTGGATGTGTGTGTGAATTCTCTGGGAATTGACATGTTAGGAAAAATAAGAATTCAAGATAAAATTTGGATGTATCCCAGTAAATCATTACCAGTTGGGATGTTGTTGCAAACTGGGAGAAGAAAGCTTTTGATGAAGACGGCAAAGACATAAAGCGACTCCCACGAATGTGTTCTGTTCTCACACTTCTCTCTGAGAATTCGTTAATGCCACAGGACAGAAAAGCCAATTTTTAATTTAACTTCTGTGGAGACCGTGAAATATGTAATGATTTATCGATCACCCAACCCCCTGAAACCTTTTAGAATTTGGGCTCCTGTGGTTTTTACATTAGCTGAAAATACGGCCCAAAGCGTTTCTCTTGGTTTTGACACTCGCTTACTTGGTGACTTCAACATAACAGTCAGCGTTATAGTCTTGTCGCTGAAGCTTGTTTCCCTCTCTTCTCTTTGCAAAAACTCTCTGGGTGGATTTGCTCTGACCTTTTTCTACCTTACAGGGTTTCCTTGCATCTCCCTTTGTATTTCCTCCCTCCCTGCGCTGGTGTGTCGCAGGCTGTTGATCCTCCAGAAATGCAGCCCCCTTGGGATTTATCCGGGACGGGCGGTCAGTTTGCGGGTGTCCCAGTAAGACTGGGAGATGGTGGTGTGGGAAGCGCTGGAGAGGTGAGCCTTGCCCATCTCTGGATGGAGTCGTGCTTCTACCGTCTGTGTCTCAGCGCAAGTCGCGTTGGCTGGTTGTGCAACAGCCATCAGGCCGCTGAGATAGCGGTGGAGCAGTAGGTCGGAAAGGGATAACAACATTAACGAGGGTGTTGCGTTATGATGAAGGAACTTCTGATACATGTCAATGCTTAGGTAGGACTTGGTGATTCCCAATACGCCCTCAAAAAAGTATAAAGAAAATGCTGTTTGGTCTTTTGGTAGGTGGAAAATTGAAGCCCTTCTAAAGGAAGATTTTTAGTGCTTCACTGGTACGTATCTTTTTTTTTTTTTCCTTTTAGCAAACAAAGCCTTATACTGGAAATAACCATTGAAATTCCTGCATGAACGCTTAACGTCTTTCTTTGAAACAGAATTTGCTTCATTTCAAGATTTGTGATGTCCTTGTAACCATGCTAATCTTTACAGGAGATTTTTTTTTTTATATTATTTTAATAATAAGCACGGCTGTAGTTTTTGAAGCTTGACTATATGTATAGTAGCTCATGTCCTCTGTGCAGTGCTAGGGCTGGGAATTGAGACGCTCAACCATGAAGTAAGTGTCATGGATATAAACTATATAAGCAAATCAATTGTGTAGTCTGTCATGCTGATAAGAACAGCTGGTTTGAGCAAGAGGTTGCTGAATGTGCTATACTTCTAAAATATAACTACTAGGAGTGAATATAAAAGCATACAATGAGTTACAGGGGTAGGAGAAGCACAAGACCATGCAAGGAAGCCACGTGTTTTCTATTGAACATGGTTTGTGTTTATTCTGCTAACTTAGGTTCAAAAGTATTTTTGTATTAAAGCTTCTTCAGTACAGCTAGGAGCTCAGAAGTCCGTCCACCTCACCACCAGGTTAGCAGTTCTCTTTCCTGCTCTCCGAGGTCAGCAACTTCTTAGCAGAAAGGGGGTTTTAGAGCCGGGGGGGGGACACGACCACCCTGCTGGCTGCTGGGGGGGGACCGGTCCCTCGTGCAGACGCAGGGGAAGGGGGCAGAGGGGGGATGCTCGAGCTTTAATTTCTTCTATTGGCATTTTATGGCTTTAGTGGGACCTGAGCTGCGTAACCCCGGAGAGCAGCGTGCTGCGCGACGGAGGCGATGCCAACCGAGGCTGGAAATAAGAGGGGCTATTTCCAAATGGTTTACTTCACTGCATGGTAAATCTCTCACCCGTGAATCCCAGGACCAGCCGTAGATCGTGGTTAAATACACCAGATCCCAGTGACAAAATGCTCTTGATTTATCGATTGTCTGACTACCGTCCCACTGGGTACTGCTGTGTTTGCACCACGTTTTTGTTGTTTGAACGTAATAAGCCTACACTGAGGATCGTGCCAGCCAAGGTGGTAGAGGCAGACGCCCTCCTTCTTCGCAGTGCCCCTGTCTTGTTTAACTTCCAGTTTCTACAGTGTAAATTCAGAAGGAGCCGCTGCCCTGCTCAGCTGAACCCTCTGCCTGCCCCGGGTGGCTGGCGCTCCATTCGGCCCACGCAGAGGCCAGTGACTTGTGTTAACTTCAGTCCCATTTCATTTTCAATTCGGCGCTTTCACAGATCCTCCCAGGCTGAAGCAAGCTTGTTAGTAACTCAACAGCATGTTTTTATGGTTTGGTGTTTTTCTTTATTCTTTCCTTGTCACATTGTTGGTTCTCTTAATTTCCCCTATTGTGTCATCTGCTGGAGTTCACTCTATTCAACAGCTTGTCTTAAGTTAGACCTTCAGTTTGGAAAACATGTTTCAGTTTATTGAAATTTTTCATTTGGGGTTGGTTTCTTTAGAGCCTCTGATTTTTATTTTTTCTTAAGTCATTCACTTTATTTAATTTCCTCTTCCCTCCCATTTCTTTTCATAAATTTTTAGCACCTGCAGCACTAGTGCTGGGGGGAGCAGTTTGCCCCTGGCGAATGTTTGTCTTGTGCTGTGGTCACTTGCCAATATCACTGTTTGTTTTTTTTTTAATTTAAGTTACATGTTACCGGACTTTAAGTCTCTAGAGTAATTTCCCCTCTGAAAGAATTAAGTTCCGATACTGCCCTTCTATGTTTTGTCCTGTCAGACCGTTTGGCAGCCTGGCTGGGGTACCCACTGTTTCACTGGGAATCCCCTCCGCCGTGCACCGAGGGGCTTGGCTCAACGCCACCGAGGCCAAGGACTCCCGTGGGTGCCGGTGGCCTTTGTGCCACCCACCAGGGCAGGGGGGTGTCCTGCAGCCTGATCCCTTGCAATCCTAAATCCTGCTCTGCGTGTACACATGCACGCGTGGGCTCCCCATGATTTTTTCCGAGCGTAAGGTTTTTGGTTTTTTTTTTTTTTTTTTTTTGTTCAAGCATAAGTTTTTCTTGCCTGAAATTCCATCTCTGGCTTCGTCTGGTCCTCTAGTTCGGTTTGTCCGCGTAGTCCTGTCCTACTGCTCCGAAATGGGCATTTGCCTCAGGGACTGCTTCATTACCTATTCTTGGGCTTAAAGCTAATGAACATGGAGGTATCTAATTCTTCCTTAGTCAACTGGCTTAAACTCCCTGTTTAGCAGAGTGAGGGGGTAATGCTTGGAACACGCTCTAGGATTTTTCACAACCCTGGCTTTCATTTCCAGGTATTCTTTCCCAAGGAGCAGTTAGAATGTGTTGTGCATGTTCAGGCCTATAGGGTGCAAACATTAAAGACAAGCCTCCACTATGTAGCAAACTTCGTAACAAGAGACTGTATTTCAATCATAGTTACTTGCAACAAGAGCAATTGTTCCTCAGTTCGGTGAATGGGTTCAGATCTTCAAAATCCTCATGCTACTGTGTGAACTTAAAGAGACTTTTAGCATTATATCCTGTATATTTACATTAAATGTGTTTGTAGCTGCCTTCCATGCTATAGTATGATACTTATTTGTGCAATTACTTGATGCCTATTGTCAGAGCCTGGCATCAGCCACCACGGCAGCAAGTGTTGTCAGTAAGAATCTCCCCCTTCCCTAGAAAATACATGGAGTGAACAAATCCAAGCACGGTTGGAAACCACCATTTCCGAGTCCTTTAGGTGCATTTAATGGAAACTGTTCTGGAAGTTCTTTGTACCAACAGCCTGAAAGTACAGCTCTCATGTGGGGAAACTTCTACTGTATTTGATGTATTGTGAAATCTTTGACTTGGCTCTTGTCAAGATACTCCTTTGAACATTAAATACTTTTTCTTCTTCTGATACTGTTTGGGAGGAGGAGTGTTAAATTTAGATCCATGGCAGGAGAATGCAGGCAGGCACATAAGCAAGAGCATCTGGCCTTGTGGCAAAAACATGAGACATGAACTTTCACAAAGTTTGATGATGGGGGTATATAAACAGAAACAAAACTTGCTTTTTAGATTTTTCCCAAATGTGATCTGGTACCTTTCTTCAAGATGTGGGGTTGGCTTTTTATTACCTTTTCCTCTACATGTATGGCCAGTGACAGCATTATTTTTGTGGGTGGATAAAGTAACTTCTTGCTCTGCATTCCACTGGATTCCTATCAACATAAGGTCATACTTCTATGTGGAGGTCTGGCACAGGCATTTCAGGATCAGTGGCATGATGTTGATTGCTGTATGTAAACTACCCTGCACCTTAAGGGAAAGAATCTTCTGCTCTGAAGAGCAAACATGTTTTTGCATTCCATATACCTTGTTGTCTCTTTGACATGGATCAGTGCTTTGCTGTTTGGGAACATCTAGCCCATAGAGGAATCCACGTCTATTCTGGTAGCACTTCAGCTATGCAGCAGTTAACTACAACAGACTGAATGACATGACTAAAGGAAGTCTGCAAGCCAGTCAGTGTTGAGAACCTGGACCTGACTGACTTGCAGCAGCAGTGGCAATACTGGCCGAAGTCAAGACAGAGGCCTGGAGCCACAGCAGGTGAGGAGCGTACTTGTCCCAGTACTTGTTTTGCTGCAGCAGGTACACACATGCCAGGGAGCCCTCCAGACCCGGGCACCCCCCCACCCTGCAGCGGGAGGCAGCTGAGAAGGGTGCGCTGTGACCCAGGGCGCACACCCAGGCTGCAGCAGTGCAAGTCTCAGCAGCCCCACCGCTTGCTCTGCAGCTCAGCTGCGGTGCCCTTGACACTGCACACCTCCAGTGAAACCAGAGGTGCTGCAGAATGTGAACAGGAGCCCTGGCTTTAGGCATGCTCAGTGAAATTGAGCTCCAGCTGCTTTGATAGATTTTTACTTTTCTCCAAAGGCCAGTTCAGGAAAGCTGTGCATTAAGCCATTTTGCAATAAACCCCGCAACTTTTATCTCATTTCCCACCCCTCCAAAAAGCTGGCTTTTCACAAGACTGCTGTTCTTAGAAAAATACAGCTTCCTTGTGAGAAGTGTTAGTGCTGTTACCTATGTTATTACAGTGCCTAGGAATATCCACTCATAAGCTAGACCCCACTCTGTGAATGGCCTGCAAAGTAGAGAATTTTGGAGCTGTTCACCCTTTCCAAACATGGATGAGTAAAGGCAGCAGGCTGTGTGATACCTGTGATACTCACAACTTCTGAGTTTGTGCTCAGAAGGAAGGATCTTTGATTTGGTTGGAGCTTGATGGTTGAAAAAAAGGAGACCCAAACTTGACAGTAACAGTAGCTGAAACACTTGCTCTGGAAGGAGTTCCACTACTCTCACAAGCTTTTCCTCCAAAGAAACATAGCAGATGATAAAAATGGACGACAATTAAGTTAGGGCCTATGAACTTAGAAAACTGAGCACCCTTCACCCATTTCTGCTAGATTCCTAAGTTAAACCAGGTAACCAAAGGATTACTTGATCAGCCTGTAATGCTTTGTCAGGCCTAAGCAACCACATAACTAGACCACTTAACAATCGCACCGGGGCACAAGAGCATCTACACCAAGTGTTACTGCAGCCTGTAGTACCAGCTCGCTGTTCTGAAAGAACTCCTGCTCTTCAAGGCAGGGGAAAAAAACCTCGTCTCCACTCACAACTTCCCCTCTTGAAGCTGAATATTATCCCTATTTTAGCCACACTTCAGCAACAGATAACTTGAACTTCACACAAGCTAGGTTTTAAAAATTTATTCTGTAAACTCCGTACTGGGTCTTTAGTTCTCCTTTTCCTGCACAGTCTTTGTTCCACGCAGTCTACCCGTACGACGGGCAGCAATGAGACCAACTTTGCGCCCAGCAGGAGCATCTCTCCTGATGGTTGAAGGCTTGCCGATGTGCTGATGGTTACCACCACCAAAGGGATGTTCTACAGGCTGTGGAAAAGGAAAGCCAGTCATCAATATAATTATTAACAGAAATGAGTAATGATGTTTAACAGCAATAAACTGATTTAAGGGAACAAAAAATTTAACCGCTTCATTTTTCATGTATAATGCAGTAACTATCAAGTGCTGCTAACGACCCTAATTAAATGTGCAATTACAGAGTAATCTGTGAAGCTTTTTTTCCATATATATGCCAGACTCCTCCCCATATCAAAAAAATCCTTTCTAAACCATAAAAAAGGAAAGTGAAAACCCTAATTGAAAATGGACTCACATTCATGGCAACACCACGGACACGCGGCCAGCAGTTTCTCTTTGCCTTGTATTTGTGATAGGCACGGCCAGCCTTCAGGATGGGCTTGTCAATACGACCTCCACCAGCAACAATTCCTGAAAAAAAAAAAAATGGCAGGAATGTTAACATGCAAATGTAACAGACAAGAGTACAAAAGAAAGTGTTTCAGAACAGGACTAATTGCTAATAATATTCAGGTTCTAAGAATAAGCTTCTAAAGACCAATCTCAAAACAATCCCAGCTGTGTATTCAAACTAATATTTTCCAGCCAACACTAACAGTGAGATTAGACTCGAGGTACTAGCCACACATTAAATGGCCTGCAAGGGGACACATACTTTAATTGCTGTTCTTCAATCCATACATACAGGATTGAGTTTAACACTTTCTAAAGCATTACCAGTTTTATTGCTAAAATTTCTTGGGTAACATTAACAATAGTTTTTCAACCAAAGAAAATATGAATTGAAAGACTTCAGGGGACTTTCAAATACTTTAAGGTTTAATACCTAGTTACTTCATGATTTATTTCACCAATTAGTAACAGACCAGATAACTCAGTTTCAGAGGCAGGCAAGTGTCACTTGCTGACCATGTACAGCATCCATCTCAGCTGTCAGTCAACTGTACAACAAACCTGGTAAAACCTCTGCTTCTTGACAATGGTATTGATTCCTTGTCAGATCCTCCAGAACACTTCACCCAACTGACGACACCTCCAGCAGCTAAGCACCTCCAGCACTACCCCTATAGGCTAGGTTGCTGTATCAAAGGCAGGAAACCATCAATGCCATTTTCTGCAGTTTACAGGCTGAGCAATTCCATTACAGCTTGAGGACAATGAGCATCTACTTTTCTATCCTCTCACTAGGTAAACCATCTCCAAATTTAAGTCAGCATTAACCAAAAGTAATGCAGGCATAATATACGTTAGGCACCTGTACAGAGACTGCACCTGTGCATAATCCTGGGTGCAGCCTGTAAATGATGCTATTTTCAAGACAGCATTAGAAACTGGGGCCCTGTTTCAAAGCCTGCTTAGCATTACGTAAACTCAGTGACAAGAGAAGTTCATAGTTGTCACTCCTTACCAACAACAGCTCTGTTTGCAGAAGAAATCACTTTCTTGGAGCCAGAAGGCAGCTTCACTCTGGTTTTCTTTGTTTCAGGGTTATGAGAGATAACAGTGGCATAGTTTCCAGAAGCACGGGCCAACTTTCCCCGGTCACCAGGTTTCTCCTCGAGGCAGCAAACGATGGTGCCTTCCGGCATGGTGCCAACAGGTAGAACATTGCCAATGTTCAGCTGAGCTGCAAAGGGCAATCAGAGAATCAACAGCTTCATTCAGGCTCCTGTACTTGAATTACAATTCTATTTAACATGGGCCTCTGTGCACAGAAGAAAGGCACCGCATAAACACTTCAGTAGGAACAGGCAGGGGCACTTTTTGTTGTTTGACTTGAAACACAAGTTTCACGTGCAGTGTTACAGAAAGGCAGGCAAAATGGGACTCTAGATAAAACAGTCCAAACACTTGACAAAAACTGCGGTTAGGCTTGTTAACCCAAAGAGGCTGCACGAGGAGATGGCCATCTCCAAGAAGGAAATCTAGGTTTGCTTGAAGCTGGTGGAAACTACTGCTTCGTGATGGCTCGCAACTGCACTTAACAACGACATCTGCTTTAGTGTTCTGAAGCTGCCCAGGCAACACACCTTCCATCCTAACTCACCTTTCTTGCCGCAGTAAACAAACTGACCAGTATGAATACCCTCAGCAGCAATGAACAGCTCAGTCCTTTTCTTAAACCTGTATGGGTCACGGAAGGCAATCTTGGCAAGGGGAGCGCCTCGGCCAGGATCATGAATGATGTCCTGTTGGAACGTAGATGTGCTTTAGAACAGGATACAGCGTTTGTCATGGGTTCTGCAGAAATCAAAGAACTAGAAAAACTGGAGATTATTATTACTACCGAGACAATTCTCGCTAGGATCCCCCTTTCTCAGAGGGATCTTGATTTCTCCTGACGTGAATGAGTTGAAGATTCACATTTATAAGAATACAACCTCAAGCATCTGTATCACAAAACAATGACTCTGGTTAAGTGTGCTGCTTGAAACTAATTGTGTCTGAACTGTTTTATTCCTGACATTCTGCAGATAGCAGATTTCTCCATACTAAGAAATTCACTTTCACTAGCTGCCTGATCACCTTTGGGCAGAGACAAAATTGGACACAAGCAGCAATTTCTGAGAGTGTTTTTTTAGAATGGAAATATTTCTAACCTTCTGATTCCAAGTATACTGGAGTTAAATAAGCCCCTAGATGAGGAAGCACAGATTTATTCTTTCTTTTTGCCTTGCAAAAAGATGTCAATTCTGTTCCTGAAGTACACTGAGACTCCAATACGTAACCATATATTTAGACTACAGCTAAATGACTAAAGCTGTTTAAAATGTGTCCGTTTTCTAGGAAAGCTCAGATATTGCTGGTGTCCAGTATTAATGTTTTTTCCGCTGTTTTCAACCCTGTTGGGGAAAACTCTATCCCAGCCGAAACCAGGACAGTATTACCCAAGTCAAACCCACCTACGTGCTTTTTACCATCAAACTTACTTATGGTGTGAAGAAAGTTCTTTCTACAGCCTGACGACGGCTTTTCAGAAAGGCTGAAGAGAGGGCTAGATGTTCAGAGCACCTAGCTAGGTACCCAAAACCCACCTACAGCACACCCGAAACGCCATACCACAGCCCAAACAGAAGCACTGCCTTGCCCCCACGCCTCAGGACTAGGACGATAGGTACTGCTTGCTGTTTATGAAGACTGATTTTTATTTTTTTTTGTAAGACGCAATCAGCTATGAGGCCAGCTCTCCCCACCCGCGTTTCCTGAGGTACGGGGAGTTAGTTCTTAGGTGATGCAAGAGCAGGCCGACCTAACTCTTGCATCAGCAAAGCTCCAGCAGAAAACCGTACTGCTGCCCGCTCCTTTACAGAAAGGCCCTCGCAGGCCGGCAGCAGCTTCCCCTTTCAAGGCAGACGGCGGCCCTGACTGAGGCACAAACGGCCGAAGGCCTTTCGGCGCAGCCGGGGGGGCTTCGGGCCCCGAGGCCCGGGGGCTTCGGGGGCGCCTCGGCCCTGCGTGACGAGCCCGCCGGGGGCCCCCTCCCGCCGCTCCCGGCCCCTACCTTGACGATGCCCTTGATGTAGCCGTGCCGCTCGGCGAAGTCGACGGCGCGGAGCTTGGCCGGGCCCTTCCTGTGCTTCACGTGGGCGCGGAAGACGGAGCCCGCGCCTTTCCTCTGGCCACGGATGACGCGGCCCATGGCGCTCCTGCGGGCGGAAGGCGGCGGCCGTTAGGCGGGCGCGAGGGCCCCCC
>NW_010972753.1:9169440-9198172 GCF_000737465.1 Haliaeetus leucocephalus
CCCCCGGCCGTTACCGCCGGGCCCGGCCGCGGCTGAGGGGCGGATGGCGGCGGATGGCGGGGAACGGGACGCGGCGGCCGCGCTCCTACCTGCGCTCCGGCCTCGCTGGGAAAGAAGGAAGCGCTCACGTCACCGCGGCGCCAAGGCCCCTTCCGGCGCGGGCGGGCCGGTAGTCGCGCCGCAGTGACGTCACTGGCGGGGGGGGGCGGGGGGGGGGGGCCGCCCCCCCCGGGGAGCCGCTGACGCAACGCTGTCTGACGTAGATTCTGACGGGCTGGGGGCCAAGAGGGCTGGCAGGGGGGTGGAGGGTGTCGGGAAGTTCATTGTTGCCCGTTTTGGGGGGTTTTGGAGGCAATTAGTGTTTAAAAGCTCGGAGGGGCTGTTGCCTGCCGCGTTCCCCCAGCCAAGAGCCATTCCCAAAACGAGCCCTCGCGCCTTCCCTAATTAGCCGGGCCAAAGACGCTGTTTGCAGGAAGAGGCTCCTCAACTGATGATATATATATATATTTTTTTTTATTTTTTTTTAAGATTTCTGGGTTGTGCAGTTTAACAGCTGCAGATTTCAGGCGAGGAAGCGACTGGAGATAAAACCCCTGCAGCTGGTTTAAGCTGCCTGTGCCAGATTTTTATCAAAATTAATTAGGGCGTAATTGAGAGATGCTGCAAAGCGGAGGTAATCGTCTTAGTGTTCCTAATCGACTTGTGCTACACCCTGGAAGGGGAGGTGAAAAGTGCCTTAACTTCTTTAACAGTCCGCTAGGTTTTCAGCATCAGGGGCTCCTTCTTCCCAAAGAGGTCACTGCTGATGACCCAATTCACTAGAGACGGACTGTTTCACTCTAGATTGACTCATTAGGAATTAGGCGAGGTTCATCAGTGTAGGCCCGTGTGTGCAATTGTTCTTCTTGCCTTGAACAGAGAAGAACCGAAGCATCCACCGTTTCTCGATAGATAAGCTTCCCCACATCAGTCTTCCCAGGACAAATGGAAGTCACGCCCCTCATTACGGGCAAAACCATCCCCTAATGCCAAGGGCTCCGAGTCACGATCCTTGTCGGATTTGGCCACCGCAGGTAAAGAGATTAGCGCAGCCGGCTGCCCGCTCTGCCCATCTGCTGGAGGTCACTGTCCCTCCAACGAGCAGCCGGTGCGTCAGCTTCTCAGCCTGAGCCCCGTTTGACATGTTACAGCTCAACGTATGATGACAAACTGCCACTTACCTTGGTTTACACTGATACGCTGAGTGTGGGTGTCTAGAGACCTTGACTGATGGTTCCTGTTGGCTTCAGCTGTGGGGGCAGGAGCATTGTTAGGTTTTGCTACTAAATCCGACGAGAATCAGAGCCTTAAGGAACTACCCGAATTCCCAAATAAAGCCCATATAACCAGCAAATTACATTGGCCACTCCCCTTTCATGTTCTTAGTAACGACTTAGTAATCAGTTATATAAAAAGATAAGTAGTTGTGTAATGATTTAGTACACTTACTCATTTTATTATCCTGTACCAACTATACTTTGTATTCATGTTATTATTATTTAATTCATGGTGCAGTCTTGCATACTGCTATCACCATCAAGGTGAAGCTGCGACCTTTCAGTTATATCGTGGGCTTGGCTAGCCGCCTCGCTGCTAAGGTATCGCTGCAACACAGAGGGTACGGCTGAAACCAGAATAATCCTTTGCTCCTCCCTACCAGCTTTTTGGATGTTCTGAATATTGTCAGAAGTGTCTATAATGTAACAGTGTGAAAAGTTCCTAGTCCCCCATACGCCGTTTCAGCCTTTCCTCCCAGTAATGCTGAACGGTTATTACCTATTTGTATCACCTCAGGCTGTGTTTATGCATACCTCTGGATCAGAGCATGCTGCGTGCCCAGGGTTCCAGTGCCGGTATTGTCCAAGCTGGCTCTTAAGTGTTTTTCCATCAGAGAAAACCAGGAGGAGGCTGGGAATGGTATGCACTAGGTCTCGTGTCCATACGTGCTCATGATTTCCTTAGGATACACACATGGATGCAAAACCCTGAAAGCCTCCCAAGTTTTCTAGCCTTGACAGAGTTTGGGAATCAGGGAAGGCATGCAAATGGCTGACAGAACTGCATCAATGATGATGTAACTTTATAATTGATTTCTCCTGCTATAAGAGAGATCGTTAGCTAAACACTTTGACCATCAAGGAATAACAGCATTGTATTACCTGACCCAGCCAAGCACGGACTGAACTCACAATAAGGTTAAATATTTTATTTTGCTGTGCCTTCAAAATTTCATGGTTCCAAAGAAATGTAAGGAAGTAGTTTACACCTGATTGCAATTAAAAAATACTGTCCAGGGTTTGTCAGAAGCATGTTGCTATGGGTCATGCCCTTTGAATCCTGGTGCTGAAGAAATAGGAGTGTTGGGCACTACCAACGATCGCTATTCTGTTAAATTTTTAGGAGGCGGTGCTGTGGTTTGTGACAAAGCTGTTTCCTTCTTCACTAAGCCCCCATTCCCTGGGCTGACGTCGTCTCCCCAGAACCCATCCGTGGGGGATTTCGCTGCGTGAGGAGGAGGTGGCGGTGGCAGAGGTACAGCAGGACAAGCCCATGCTGGACCACACAGCGTGAGACACGGGGGCTACTGATAGTACAACAAAAGCATTGTCCACAAATACAGGTATTGCCTGGCATTGCCTACCAGCAACAGCGCTGTTCTCCGAGTTCTCTCTCGAGTCCCGAGATTTTGGCCTTCAGGATATCACCTCTGGCGAGTGCAGCTGCTTTGGCTTAAGACGTTACTGCCTTTACTGGCCGCCCTGCCTCTCTGCCAGGAGTTACAGACGTGTGGGAAGAGGAGCAGAGGCATGGCCAGCATGCTGGATTTCCCCGGCCGAGGCCTCCTTCTCCACCAGAACTCAGGCCGTGCTGGAGCTGGGGGAACTGGTTCCTCTGCCTAAGGGTTCTCCGAGACCTGGCAGCAAGCACAGGGATGTCCAGATAACCCTGGGCACGTCCTGCACATCTGCACGGATCAACTCCGCTGTACAAGGGCCAGAGGTCTAAGGCTCTTGGGAAGCTTTGGCCTCAGCGTGCATGCGTTATGCCTTCTAGACACACGCACAGAAATCTGGATGGAAGTCTGGCAGTGCTAGGCAAAATAGGGTATGTTTCCAAAGCACAGCTGCTGCACATCACAGCCTGATATTTTGACAGCAGCTTCGTTCTTTGGCTGCTTAAACTACAACACTCAGCTGAGGTGGCCGAGGCATGGCCCCACATCTTTGCTACCAGGGCAGTAATGTTCAGCAGCAGGGAAGCACCCACAGTGCTGGTGTAAGCCAGGTCTTATATCACCATAGCTACTTCCACGGGACTGTGTCTGTTGGAGCCCTTCCTCACGTGTTTCCCTGTGGCTGGCAAATTTGCTGGGATAATGCGGAAAGGATAAAAACTATCCACCTGATTCTGGAAGGGTTTTGGCAGAGTCGTGGGTACGCTACTGCAAATGCAGCACACTATTTGCACGGTGGGAACAAGTCAAGGGTGTGTTGCCTTAATTAATCCTTTCACGACAGTCACAGCCTAATTTGCTAAAGGTTAATTGCATTGTAAATAGCAAAAGGGGTGGTGTTCAGTTTGCAACAGATGGCAGCCACCAAGAAATTTTGATGATACTGCTGTTTGGAAAGGGGGAAGAAGCAGCAAGGTTTCTCTGGGACCCCACCTTTAGAAGGGAACTGAGAAGAATGGAAGGCCCTAACTCTCCCTGTGCATCTTTTGAAAGGGAAGGAAATAAAGGATGGCTATAAGATTCACGTGAGTGTTTCCTGTCTGGGAGTGGTATGCTACAATGAAAATAATCCTGACCTCCTTCAGGTGGGCACATACCTCTGTTTATGGTCTTGCTGACCTCTCTGTGGCTTTGCATGGGATTAGGAACTGACACACACACTCCAGCCAGGCTGCAGCATCAACGTTCCAGTCTGCAAAAAATAACATACCTGCTAATCCCCAGCAAACACGCTCAGGGCGAGGCGATCCTATTCCTGTGGGCTGCTGCTCCCAGAGCAGGACACAAGGGGTGCGAGTCACCTGCTGCCACTGGGACAAAGGAAAGGTCATGGGAAGGAGATACCCCACAGGCTGCTGAAGGGGCAAAGCCTCACCTCCTGCTGCGCATCCAGAAAAAACTCCCTGGACTCCGAGGAAACATCCTGGGCCTAAAAGTATCCTGTATCTAAAAGCAAAGGAGCCCTTTGTGAGGATTCCCTCACAGCAGCCCCCCCCATACCACCTTCAGCATCTGGGCCAAGGCACAGGCCACTTGTCTGTATTCAACTCTTCTGGCTTTTCAGAGGAGACAAAAATCCCTCTGCTGAGACACCATAGGCCTCCATTCCAGTGACTGCTCCTAAAATAAATACCTTTGCTCTCTTCAGAGGAATTTCTCCCAAAAGGACCAGCTTCTGTTTGCTATCTTGAAATAAATATTCTCCCTCAACTGTACCCAGCTCCCTCCTCCCCACCCTCATTCCTAAACCCTGGAGAGAGCTCCAGGAAAATTACTTGAGCTTTCCCTTCTGCTCTTGCATGAAGCAGATGAGGTCTCTGGCCTCATGACAACTGTTTAATCATAATTAAACTGTAGCTCTCCTCTAAACCTTCCCTGTAGATACAGCACTGGGTGACCTGGAAGGAAACCTTACTCTTTACAGGGTTTCCTGTGTTTGCAGGTCATAATCTGCAAGGCAAAAAAACCCCGTACGTAGAAAAATCCTTGCCAATTACCTAATCTGCACTCTCAGCCTGTGCTCCCTTTTTAGTTATTGCTTTCATGCATCAGCACAGGAGAAAGAACTGGCATCCCTCCCACTTTGGTAATACTCACGGCATTCTCTAGGCTTACTTTGGTAACACTCAGGGCATTCTCAGGGCTTACAAAGGTGTGGCAAGGACATCGCCCATGGGGCACAAGAGACTCCAGCTGTGCCAGGGCAGGTTTTATCACAGAAGCTCGCAGGTAAGATTGGAACCGTGCACAGAGGAAAAGATGCCAATTGGGTGACTCTGCTTTCTTACCCAAAAGGGAGCTGACTGCTGTATAGCCAAGCCTCTCCAGGAGGGTATGGGTTTGCCAGCGTTTTATGTTATTCGTCTTCTAATGGCAGTGTGGATTCCTTGCGAGAGGGGAGAGCCAGAGCTGCAGAGGTGGAAAGTCCCAATCAAAACAAAGCAATTTACACTTCACAGATGGGTTTAGCGATGCTTATTAATTAGGTTCTGGTGACCTCTAGAGGCCTTTACCCCAAAGCACCTGTTTTCTGAGGATCTTTCCTGTTCCGGAACAACGAGCACAACAAGAATTCTGCTTTATTTTAGTTTCAAACCAAGATTAATTTTAGCCTTAGCAGGAAAGGTGTTGGGGAATAGTAATTGATAGTTATTCTTTTCCTCCCACTAACCATGGTAATAATAATTCCCTGTGTGCAGCAACCTCAAAGTCTGCACAGTAACTGTTGTAGGTATTCTGGAGATTCCCGTTTTGCAAGAAATTTGCTTTGTGCGTTGTCAAGTAAGAGAGGAGCTACTTCCTTCATAACCTCTAACGATGTATTCAACTAATCACTGATCCTGCAAAAACTGCCCACCTATCTGGTAAGGTAATCTGGTTGCTTACATGCATGTAAGTTGTGTGCTTAACAAACAAGCATTACAGATGCATTAAGATGCCTTTGCAGAACACAGCCTTTGTGGACTAGTCCTTGAAAGGGAGTGCTCAAATACTGTGCTAGTCCTCTCAGACTGGAGTATGACCACGTTTTCTGAAAAATTATTTTCAGCTGCAAACAGGGAAGAATTGACAACCCACCAGATTCAGGGCCAAGCAACACTGTATGTGGGAAAATTACCTTCTACCTGTATTGTAAAACAACAATAAAATTACCTGCAGAGAAGAGTGATACAAGAAAATGTCTAAGAAAAAATATCTTTTTTTAGTTATACATCTGGATAAGCTTTTTTTTTAATGAGATAAATAATAGGGACAGCTGATGGAGAAGGGGAGAAATCCACCTAGCTAATTTTCTTTCCTCTTGAGCAGCTGAGATATGGGATTGAAACCATACTGAGGAACTAAGAGAATTGGAAGGAGAGAGGGAAGAGCAGTGAGACACTACCCCGAGAGACATTGGGGAGTTAACTGAGAGAGGCTTACAGCCATAGAGAAGCTTAGCAAGAAAAGGATAGCAAAGCTGGAGGAGGTGAAGCATATCTGCAGCAATGCACAGCTCAAAAAACTCTAGCAAACTTACAATCCTACAGTGATGTGTGGGAGACCTCCTAAAGACTTCTAATTTAAGAGCACCCAGCTGTACTTCCAGATTTAGTTATTAGTTGCTTTTCCTACCCAACCCCCCCAAAAAATTGTTTTTCTCTTTGCATTTCCTAATGGACCTCCTACCAACACTTTAATGGCAGCATTTGTTTGGTGACAACATCCCTGGAGGCTACAGCCAGGGTAGTCTGTGCATCCAGCTTAGAAACCAAATACAATAGCACAGGATTGTCTCTTGCTTGATAGATGTGACCCATAAGAGACGAAAAAAGTGTATGTTTTGGTATTTTTTGTTTTCTTATGGCAGAATGATGGATGAGCTTTTTTTTAAAAGAAAATTTCATTATTTTCTTGGGCTGGGTTTTTTTTCCCATAATCTCTTGCTTTGTTCTTGCTCTTTTTGCCATGTAGGCAATGGAGCTGAAGGGATTTCATGCCTCAAAACAGAAAGGAATCCTGAGCTACTGAGGGGAATTAAAAATGGAGTAAGGGGAAAAGACTTAAAAAAGGATTTTAAAATAATTTTTATTCAGATTGTGTAAAAACTCTTCTGAGATTGTTTGAATCAAAACTCCTGAGAAACACGTGGGAGAAAAGCTCAATTTGTTAAAGATCTGCATTCTCCTGTATCTTCTAAGTGCAGCCTACAAAACTAATTTGATTTCATTGGTCCTCCGAGAAGTCCTCTAGCAAAAGAAGGCTGGGGGTGCAGCAAACCTCTCTTTTTTGACATTTGTGAGATAAAAAGAAAATCAAGCTTTAAGGCCTATGAAGTAAAAAAAAAAAAAAAAAAAAAGCATTTCTTTTGTAGTTACCAAGAAATGCTATCTCTGTATAGTGCAGAAGCATTTTTAATTTACACAGGTTTATTGGCTAGATACTTTTGATCAATAGTACAACAGTGCTAATCAGAAAATGACAGGTACTTTTCATGTGGACTTTTTCTGGGTAAAACCTTTTGAACTTGTCTAATTTCTTAACCAAAAATGAGAAAAAATATTGCTCCTGCCTTTTCTCCAGATACTGTTTTTCCTTCCTTTTTCAGAGACAGAATAGGAGAAGGAGTAAATGGAAAGATGGGAGAAAGAAAACAAACATAAAATTGGAAAACAGAGAAGTGAAACTCCTCCTCTCTCCACACAACTGTTGGGTTTTTTTTCATTAAATATGCCATTACATTTAAGATTTCCATTTCCAAATGGAAAAAATGTGACTGGCTCCAAATATAAGAACAATGCTTGAGGGCAGGCCTAAAGAGGCCAATAAATCAGAGCAGAAAATATTTCGCTTGGGGAACACATCATGATCAGAACATAAATAATCCTCTTTTCTTCTATATGCAACATAAAACAAACACAGCTGTGCGCACAGGCGCACGCACATACACATGCTCGTACACATACACACGTCTCGGCCCCACTTCCCCAGGGCAGTTCTCTGACGGCAGGAGAGGTGAAGGGTTAGGACAGAGGGATCGGTGACACGGTGTCTGCGGAAAATCTCAGTAAAATAGAGTAGCGGAGCCGAGCGTGCAGAGAGAACTCAGAGATGTCACCAGGAGGAAGCAACCCCTTGGCTGCTGGCCAGCAGGAAACTCTGCGTCCCAGTCCCCGCAATAAAATACTACTTATTTCTCAGTAATCGTGACAATCCCCAAATATTTGCTTCTCTGTGGCGGGATCACATTGTGGAGGGTGGCCTTAAATTGGGGCTGTGCTGAGAGAGAGGCTTGCCAGGTTATGTGTCTACTCCGAGCTCTGCTCCAGAGCTCAGGATCGCTGCACAAATCATGCACGAGTTGCCTGGGTAGGTTAGATGCTCGTATGGGGCTGATTTCAAGCACAATATCTGGGGCTCCTGAGCCTTCCGCTTGACCCGGGCTCTCGGGAGCCTGTTGCTAGCACTCAGCAAGTTTGAGGGTCACGCTGCCAAATCTGGCCTCACTGCGTGGGCTACACAAGGGCCCGTCTCGTGGCCGACAGGAGAGAGGTTGCTCTCTGGGTTGGGCAAATCCCAAGCCCTGCAGGTGCTGCAGATGGGCTCATGCGCACCCACAGCACCCTGTGCCCTCCCAGTTCTCAGCCCAGTCTCAAGCACAAGATTTGTTTTCTCCATTCGGGCCCTCTCAGTGGCCTTCCAGAGTTTGCCCTCCCAACAAACGTGGTATTGTTCTTCCTTGTTCACTGAACAGGTCCTTAGTCATTTTTAGCACCAGAAATTAACAGAGAGGTTTTTCCATTAAAGACCACTGAAGAAAGGTAGCTTACTTCAGGGACACCTCCAAAATCCAGCACATGTAGACCTGGCGTGGGCCACAAAAGTGGGAGCGATGCTGGGGCAACTGCTTTCCTTACCACTCCTGAGGAACTTCCAAGATGAAAACAATTCAATTTAAAGCGAGTCTGAGGCATCTAGAGGGATCCTGAGTGGGCTGGAGCTCTTTTGCAGGGAGAAAAGGAAATTCATATACCTTCCAGCAGACTTGCTGGGATCTGTGGGGCAATTTCCTCCCTCTTAGATCTTCCAGTGAATTTTTCCATGACAGGGATAATCCAACCTAATCACTTCCATTTGACCCAGTTTAATCACCACCTTCCTGAAATGGAGTTAATAGGCGCTTAATGCTAACCAGCAAGCGAGGAGGATGGTTCATAAAAGATCTCGGAAAATCACTCTACAGTTCCTAACGCACTCCCTTTTTTCCTTTTAATTCGTTACCCAGGCTTGGGAACTTCTGAGGCCTAAACCACAATACATCTTGAGCTCACTAAGCTAAAAATACTGACTTGCCAATGACAGAATACTAATGAATCCTCCACAGGAAAACTAATCTGTCATTTCCCTCCCCACAGGAACACACACAAGTGGTTAAGTATCTAAAGATTTTGTACAGCCTCTCTGCCTGTAACGTTGTACACTGAGATCTTGGTTCAGGTACTGTAGGCATATATTTTCCTTCTTTCAAGATTTGTTTTTGGCTTATTAGTCCACGTCTGTCATCCTGCAATAGCACTGATTTTAATTTTGCTTTGCAAGTATGACAGCATTCATAAATAGAGTCTCTGCTTTTGAGGTGGTTTTGGTTTTATTCTTTCAGCTCTATGTCGGGGAGCAGCAGGAGCAGGGTGCTCCACACGGTGGGATGAGCTGGGAGCCCCGGGTAGCCCCGAGGCAGGCAGTGCCCTCACCGCCATGGTGCAGACCCGGCAGGCACGGTGCCACCGGGCCAGTGGGTGCCGGGGTGGGGGTCCCAGGTTGGGCTCCTCAGGGCTATTAGTGCACTCAGGGCCCTGACGAGCCCACAGCAGGACAGCAGTACTGTCCTAATTAAAGCTAAAGACTGCTTCTTGGTTTAGACTATTCTATGTTCTCATAAATTCACATCTGTCATGTTGTCTTCAAATCTCCTGTAAGCGAGGGAATAGAGAGTAATGTTGATAGTCCAACCAGTAGGTCATTTGAGCTGGGGTTGTCAAGTTATACCCACCTCCTCCTCTTCCTCCCCTCCTCCTTCCTCCAAAAAGGTCATTTTACGCATATTTCTTTCTTCTCCTTTGAGTGACAACATTTGTAACCATTGCACTGTGGTGACACATGGACTCCAGGTGTGCGAGCTTGGCTAACTGTACGTATGTGGTACCCAATGCTTGATGCTAAGAGCACGAGGGGAAATGTGCACTGAGTTCACCTCCACTTACTTCTTGACTTGAGATGGAGTTTCTTGCTGCAGCAAAATGACTGCTTCTTAGCAACTTTAGGCATTTGTCACCCAATTAGACCAAAAGTTGTTCTTCTCCCTTCCCTGCTCCCTTTTTTGGCTTGGGGATTTTCTTTTCCATTTCATTACTGCTTATTTTTTATTTAATTGTTTGTTTAGGCTTTAAACATGGATCTTTGAAATAGTAGACACTTAATGCCTTCACTGCCTGGAAAAATCTCACATCCCAGGGTTGGGGCCTTAGTGGACTTACACTGCCACAGTCTCGATTGCCTGTTGTCTTCTCACCTCTCACTGATGATACCATCACCCTCTCCGCCTTCAACACCAAGCTTACCTGCTGTTCTTCTACTGAGAAAAGGACCATGGCATCATCTGTGGATAGAATCCATTTGCTCTGTTCAACCTCGTCATCAGTATCAGCGGTGAGAGGCATTCAGTGTTCACAAAGATAGTCTACCGGGGGACTTCTCTCATGCCCCAGCCAGAGGCAGGTATCACAGAAGAGCTGGCAGTCTTCCTATTGGGCGTAATTCCTGGCTTCTTGCTGCTGGAAACTTACTCATTCATGGCAATGTGGTAGTTAAAGGCAGAGGCTCAAATAGCAGATGCTTATCTTACTACCCCAAGACCTCTTGTGTAATACTCCTGTCTTCTCCAAAACCAGTGAGACCGAAGATGAGGAGGGATTCAGAGGCAGCTCGAGGACTTGTGCTGGCTGTGCATTCTCACTGGGGGGACCATTGCTAAGGAAAGGGAGGCAGTGGAGTTGCACAGCTGGGCTCTGATAGATGTTGATCCTGAAAAATGACTATTTAATACACAAACAAACAAGACATTATATCCCCACAAGCATTGTTAGCAGAGAAGCGGGTTGCTTGCAGAGCCTCACTGCCATCTAGCACGTGAAGATAGTCTATATTTAATCCTTTGAAACTTCCCATGTAAGAATTCTTTTAACATGTCCTGAAACCTCTGACCACCATAAAATACATGGTAAGGTTACATGTCCCCGCTTCCTCCCTGTTGCCGCAATACAGCCTTCATACTTCTGTGTTTGAATCATCGGGTTTGCAATGCTAACACCCAGTCTCCAGCAGCGTAGGGAAACAGAACACGTGTCGGACAAAACCTGACAAAGCAGCACTTAGATTTAGGTCAGGCACAGAAAACAGGAGTTACTTGTACGCTACACCTGGCTCCCATTCAAACACGGAGCCTGATGAATTCACACTAGCCCAGACATGCAGAATGCTATCTCCCTTTTTCCTCTCCACAGATATTTCTTTTCAGACAGTACCTTTGGCTCCTCCTTTCTGTGCCCCCACAACTACATTCACATAGGCTGCCTGACTGCTGGCCACCCCCATGGCAAGCACACTGGTGTTCCTCCTACTACTGACACAAACTGGAGAATTCACTGCTGACACGGGGCGCGTTTGAACCTTCAGGATACACATGTACCTCTCTTCTTACTGCAACCGCAGTGCTGCCAGCATGCTGCTACTCACTTGCCCATTTACTATTCAGTCCTGCTACAACCGCTGTCACAAAGCAAACAGCAGACAGTGCTGAAACTCCAACTGCATATCCTATACCATCCAGATTGCAGCTTGGCCTCCTGCATAACTCTGTCCAAGAAACCCTCTGCTGGACCTAAAATACCTTATGTTGGACTATCAAGACTCACAGGGCATGCAGCCTTCATCTGATGACGCCTACGATGACAAATTCACTTTTCATCCTGATGGTCTTCTAGCTTTTGTTTCTCACCCCACTGTTTCTTGATCCCTTCCCATTTTCCCCTGGCTGCTATCACTTCCCAGTGGTAGAAGCAGAGTTGTTTCTGTTCCAGAATTGGCAGAGGCTTTTAACTCTGCATTTTAGTCTGGTTTTCCAGAGGCTTCAGTTTGTAACACCTTACCTCCTCATTTGCTGGTTGTTTGAGTTGAATTTTGTCCTTTCCTGTCTTCTGGACCACCTCAAGGCCCCTTAGTGCAGCTCACTCTGCAGTAGTGATGTTATGGACAAATGTTACAAAGCTTTTGATTAATATAAGTATTATTATTCCATAATAAATGCACGATGACTTTACACTTTATAGGGATTATCTTTACTTATATTTTATATTCAAAATAGAGAAGTACAAATATCACAAACACATAAAGTATTTCTCATCTTTGCCAACTCCTGACGGAAAAGAGATTAAATCAGACTAAGAAGGTAGTAACCTCACCTACAAATTTAAGACTGATTTGGTGGTAGGAGATTACATAGATACCGGTGGTTTTCACGGGATCACTTGGGATTAGGTGGCTTCTTGAGTATTTTTTCAGGCTGTACCAGAAACCAGTTTAGCATAGCTCTATTTCTTCTTCAATTTATACTCAAAGTTTAACATGTGTACGCCTCAATCTTGAAATTATTTTCAATGTTTCTATTTAAAACATATGCGAGCTAGGCACAGTCAACCGCAGTATGATTTCTCTGAGATATATCTTAAGTGCTGGGATTCCAGAGAAGCTTTCATGCTGTTCTGAAGGGAAACACACAGCTCGTCTCTACAGTACATGTTTCCCCCGGCTTCTGCACCTGCGTGCAGGTCTGGAAGGCCAAGTTCATAGAATACAATACTCTTGTCTTCCCAATTTCTGTCTGCTCAGTTCTTTAAAACGCTTAACTAGTGTGAGTTTTCTTCAAATCGCTAATTCTGTGTTGGCTCTCATATGCTTGGGCATCCCCTCCGTAGCAGCCAGAGTAACTTCCCAACCCTGATATTTTCAGTGCACTCTAGAAGTCTGGCATGGGGCCATGAATTTGGACCCTAATGGTTCCTGCGTGCTGTAACTGTTGATTTGGACATATTCGCTTCTTTCCTTTTCTGCCTTAATTGTGTATTTGTATAAAAATTAACAATCCTGGTGGATATTTTTAGTGCAGGTTCCAGGGACTTTGGCTTTTTCTTAAGGGTTTAGATGGGGGACTCCGAATTCTTTGTTAGCCAGTGCATTGTCTGTACTGTTGCCATATGTTAAAGGAGATGGAATAAAATTGGCACAATATCCAGTTTCACCCAAATGAGGTTGTTGAGCAGGATCCAGAAGATCTGTATCCACAGAGGGCAAACACAGTATTTAAACAGAAACAAAGCCTGTGATTTATTTCATTATTTATGAAGTGCTGTCATGGTGCGCAGTACTATATAAACATTTGCTGCCCCAGGTTATTAATACTACCAGGCACAGGCAGGTTCAAGACTCAAACACCTTACATGAAATATTCCCAGAACAAAAACTTTAAGGACAAGTTAAATGTTTCTGCACTGCAGAAACTTTTCTGTCGAGGATCCATGTTAATGAAACTTCAGACTTCAGAAATAGCTGTGTTTTCCAATAAGAAGAAATTCACACTTGAGGACCTAACTCTCTACCTATCCCCATATAACTACACCTCACTGACTGTTTCGGTAATACATTGTCTG
This sequence comes from Haliaeetus leucocephalus, assembly GCF_000737465.1. Classification (NCBI taxonomy): domain Eukaryota; kingdom Metazoa; phylum Chordata; class Aves; order Accipitriformes; family Accipitridae; genus Haliaeetus; species Haliaeetus leucocephalus. Next base: position 9,182,956 of record NW_010972753.1, read on the forward strand.
CCCTGTTGTGAGTGTGAGTGATGCCAGTCTGGTCTTTTTGTTAGGAACATCCACACCTCTAACAAATATGGAGAACTAGTAGGAGATCAGATTTCGGGGGTTACACTACATAATGAGCCCATACTTAAGAAGAACAAGAAGTTTTTGGTCTTTAGACTGCTTGGCTCTGGGAATGCTAGGGAGTCACTCTAGGGTCCCCAGCCTGTGTCATGAGTAAAATGGAAAATGTCGTGCTGGAGGAAAGACAGTATAAAGGAACGGTTAAAGGGCATGTCTTTAACTCATATAGAAGGACTAACAGAGACAAGCTATTTGGAGGCATACTGGCAGAAGAAAAAGAAGGAGCGTTTTACTTAAAAACGACTTAAAAACATCGTAAAATCTTTAGAAAGGCTGGGAAAATTGTACTTTTACCTAAACGTATCAGGTTGAAATAACCCCAAAGGTATACAATTCCTTGATGAAAGTATCAGTGAGTATAAAAAATGTGTTTGCATGTTTAGGCCAGTGAAGACTATATCTTTTGTAAGGCCACTTAAAAGACAGGGCTCTCACAAGAATTACAAATTATTCTGTGCCCATGAAAATCATCCTGGTTTTAATTACAGCATTAAAGACAAACCCACAAAGTTATAAGTTCTGCTGGCATGGCAAGCAATCATTATAATTCTGGACAAGGGATCACACAGAAATTGTAAATAATGACTGTGAGAGATTTCAGTACTAGCTATTTTTGTCTTTAGAAATGTTTTTCATTTCAAAAAAGTCATTAGCACTTGTGCTCAGCCAAAACTTGCTCATAAGACTAACTAGGATTTCTTAACATAAACTGTTCTTAAAAGGATACTGTCAACTCCCAGCTAGTCAGTTTTTCAGAAGAATTTTAAAGATGTTTCAGTATATGAATCCCTGGTGCGATGCCTGTCCTTCTGTCACAGTACTTTACTTTTTTTTTCAGCGCTTTACCTTGCCCTGTTGCAGCATCAAAGGCTCTGTGCAAGCTCAGGGAACCTGGAAATAGGGAAGAAGCAGTGAAACTGAGAGCCTGAAAAGCACTGTCAAAGCTGAAAATAAGACAGGGGAACTAAATGAAGAACTGAAAAGGTGTATCTTCTTTATTAATTTTCAGTTCCAGGAATTGTTTGGAAAAGACAGAAAAATGTCAGGTAATGATGTTCCTGTAATTTAATGTTTAATTACAGCCAATACTGCAATAAAAAGAGGAAAGACCAACAAAATGAAAATTCTCTTCTGATATTAAGATGACTTTTAAAAAGGAAAAATATTTTCAAAAAGACAAAAATTCAGCTAAAGCAAGAGTGCAGCATGTTGTGGAACAGTCATACAATACAGTTTCTGTGTCTTGGCACTTTAAAACAAAAGTTTGAATATCATGATCCAGTGCCAGGATGACTTGCTGGAGATAGTTACACTGACTTCAGTGGGTACTGTGGGCCAAACTGGGAGAGGAGTTCCTCAGATCATCAGACAAGAGTTGTACAATTCTGTAATGCATTTTATTATATTAGATTTGTTTCAGCAGCCCTATCCTGCCAGTGGGATTTGTGTAGCTGGGCCCTTCTTTCTTATTGCAGGGACCCTAAATGATAGCAACAAAAATCTTTCAGTAAGGATGACACAAAGAGGTTGTGGCCTGAGATGGTGGAACCCTTGTTGAACAGCAGTTGAACAGGATGGAAAGTCCTCTAAAGCTAAAGCTGCTAGAGTTTAAACTACATTGCTTCTGCCAGGTTTATCTCAGTACTAGTCATATAATTAGTACCACGTCAGGAAAAAACCTCAGACTTTCTGATTCTAGCTATATTGTCATTTTGCCTGGAGTACAACAAGGATAACTGCATGTTTATCCAACTTTTGGTGATGACTTCTTGGAAAGTTATTTGTGAAGATGGAAAAACCCTAACCCTTCCTGTTTGTTGGACCAGAGTCTCGATGCCTGGAAATTTGTGACTGACTAGACAAAGCTTGTACAGCTAGACCTCTGAAAATAAGGACCATTAACTATTACCATGTCCTGATAAGTGGGAATTCACACCATTAAAATACCACCCAAGAATCAGTTCCTATGTGAGTGGAAGGCAGAGGTGGGTGAAAAGCTAGAACTGCTTGCTGACAGAGGGGCGGATACATCTGCTGTGTAATCCTTTCCCTTCTCCCAGCCCCTTTTTAACAACTTCCTTGTCAGAATTCAAACACTGCTGCCCCGCTTCTGGTGCTAGATTTGCATGAACATGAATCCTGCTGGGACCTTCATTTGGCCTTTTCTCACCTTCTGCATTTGCTTGAGAAAGGCTGCAAGGACAGCCCTAAAAAACAGCCACTGCAAGCCCCTGCCCAGTCCAACACCAAGCATCTAGACTCTGTTCCATGTAACTTTAGCCGTCTAACGTTAGACAACAAGTAGGCAGAAGCACCCTTTGGAGGTGCTTGTGTCTCCTGTTGACTCAGCAGGATGACTAACCTCCTCGCTGGTGCTTACAGTCAGGCTGGGCATGTTCCCCCTCCCACTGTGCCAGACCCTCACTAGGCAGTTTTCCATATACAGCAGGCAACTCACATGCTACATGTACATCACTCGTGGTGTCTGCAGATATCTTAAGACACAAGTACAAAATAGTTATTTGGAAATGGCAGAGTTTCTTAAAAAGACAGCCTAAGTTAAAAGTTGGGACACAACTCTTCTCTGGTTTCTTCTTTCTATTTGTCATCTCAGCTGTTCTCATTGTTCTTCAGCATTTGGCACTGCTGTAAAAGTTGTGCCAGAGTGTTTTAAAAAATAAGATAACCTTCTGCTGTGTTTTATACTGGGTCCATTAATGAAGACCAGAACTTTCTATCCTGCCATGGCAACAGTTATTATCCCTGAGATACTCTACTATTCTACAGCTGTAAAAAAGAAGCCAAATCAAACCTAAAAGAATTTAGTATGTAAAACATATTCCAGCATAATGATATACTGGGATTTTGTTTAGGTTTCTTTGTTAGGATGAGTCATAGTATGTAAACTTCACATCCAGTTACTGAAGTCACTTGTCTGCCTTATTTTAGCTTTGGGAACAGCAGCAATGCCAACATCCTTTGCTGCCTTTGAGGGAGGACTTGAGAAGTCCTGAAAGACAACAATGTTATGGTACCCTAATAAGCAATGTGTTGCGTTTTCACCCTTTGGCTAGAAAATAAAGGCATAGATTCTCTAGACAAGCCCTCTCCATATTAAGTCTTCCTATTGTCGTGGTTTAACCCCAGCCAGCAACTAAGCACCACGCAGCCGCTCACTCACTCCCCCCCATCCAGTGGGAGGGGGGAGAAAATCAGGAAAAGAAGTAAAACTCCTGGGTTGAGATAAGAACGATTTAATAGAACAGAAAAGAAGAAACTAATAATGATAATGATAACACTAATAAAATGACAACAGTAGTAATAAAAGGATTGAAATGTACAAATGATGCGCAGGGCAATTGCTCACCACCCGCCGACCGACACCCAGCTAGTCCCCAAGTGGCGAATCCCTGCCCCCCCACTTCCCAGTTCCTAAACTAGATGGGACGTCACATGGTATGGAATACACTGTTGGCCAGTTTGGGTCAGGTGCCCTGGCTGGGCACGAGAAGCTGAAAAATCCTTGACTGTAGTCTAAACACTACTGAGCAACAACTGAAAACATCAGTGTTATCAACATTCTTCACATACTGAACTCAAAACATAGCACTGTACCAGCTACTAGGAAGACAGTTAACTACATCCCAGCTGAAACCAGGACACCTATAAACACCCTGGCATTGCTACTGCTAGCTCAACTCTGCTGGCATCAGCAACGGTGGGATTCCCATTGGGACAGTCTAACAAAAGGATGTCTTGTTCTGTATCTGTCTGGCCTGCCTTAAGCAGAAGTGAGCCATGCACAGGTGAAATCAGGAGAGCTCTGTTAGTACCAGTAGTTCCAATTCTACTTTTATTACTGGAGCTGTACCGACCAGAAATCCCTTCAGAAACATTAGGGTGAATGGAGCCCAAAACCAGCTCCCCACCTCTCTCCTTATGTCTCAGCTAAGCCCTGCAGAGGACTTAAACTAAGCAGAGAGATTTCCACTGTTCTCATTCATCAGGTGAGTTTCCTGCAGTACACCTCTGCAGCCCTGCAAATAGACTCACAGAGTGGTGGAAAGGGAGACAGAAGACTTCCCTGGTTCAGTAAGTGCAATGCCCATTCTTGCAGGTATAAAAGGGCAGCATGCAGTCATCTATATAAAGAATGTTCTTCGGATGGGTTATGTATAACTCCCTGATGGCAAGGGTATCAAATGAAGGTCGAACATCAGAGTCCTTTAGGCTATTACGAAATATGACTCATGGATTAGTTAACTGCCTGTCAGATTTTCCATTATGAAACTTTAACCACAGCCCATATCTGCACAGCACCAACACCTGTAGAAGTACAAACAAACAAGTGGTTATGTATGCATTTGCACTGAAGTGGGTCAGGAGATGTACTGTGGTATCAGGAGAACCTTCTTCGTTAATTCCAAACTATTAACTAAGGAATAAAAATGAGGAGAGGGACGGAGGGGGAGAAAATTCTGTGGTAGTAAAAAAGGTTGTTTTAAAGTACATATTTTCCAAAGACTCTGCAAGATAAATCTTTACAGTTCAACTGTATCAAGTTAATCAACCTAAAAATTCCCCTCTGCAGAATATCATTATTTTAGCCATGATGAACATCAGTGCTTCCTAATCCAAGCACTTGCTTGTCCAGCTCCACATGCTGGCATGAGCAGAAGTGAAAAAGCAACTATTCCTGTTCTGAAAAACGATTATTTAAATACTAACTAAAAAAGAAGGATTTTTTTATTATTATTTTGAAAATCAGTAAGAAGATTTAGCCATTTGGTGGAAGACCCTCATACGTCTCTTGGCAGCCATTACATTTGGCTGTTTTGAGGTGGCTGTAAATTTAAAAAGGCAGAAGGTGTGCTCTGAAAACTAACCACAGGAAGTGGGGCTTTTGACCTGTGCATCACCAGTTTGATGGACTCCAGAGCTGAGATTCAGCTCACCTAATTTTAGATGTCTACAGTGTCTATCCCTACATCTGAGCCTGTTGCCCCATAGGCACTTCAAAGGTATGTCTTATATGATCTGTTTTAAATATCTACCGTAGGATGAGATGATTCATGACCTCAGAGTGTCTTTTTCTCCGCTGCGGCTGTAACAGGGGCCTGAGGTGACTAGCTTGGCTGGAGAGCCTTCCATGGAGCCATCTACAGCTGATTAAATGAACCCTGCCTGAATGCTCTGCCTCCACAAGGCTGGTAACTTATGTGAAATGAGTTGGTTAACACTGTTCATTGCTATTGCAATGTTTTGTCTGTATCACAAAAACACTACCACATCTGGCACAAATGAATCCTAGCAGGCTGAAACAGCCTAGAGGCTACTGATTGAAAAGGAAATCTGAACCACTTAGATAAATTTCATCACTACATTATCTTCTTGCCTCTAGAGATGTTCCAGGTCACAAGTTGGGTATGGAGTTCTCACTGCTCCTACCACTGTGGCACCTAATCTGTGAAGACAGAAGTCTCCATTTCCATGCCTGTTAGTCCAGCTTATTTAATAAACACAGTATTCATTTAAATGTTAAACTGTTGCTCTACTGGAAGTTCAGAAGATATGAAGGCAAAAAGAAAAACAATTTGGTCTCCAGAAGTGAAGTCTGAGGAGAGGCAAAATAGCAGTACACAAATACATAAAAAGTAACTGCAACGAGGAAGGAAATAAACTACTCTTCCTGTTTACTATGAATAGGCTAAAAAGCGATGAGCTTATAGTACGAGGTGACTTAAGTTACTCCAAAGTGAGGTGGCATGCAACAAGCCACGCAGCCACTTCTTGGAGCTGAACGGCAGCATCGTGCCATCTTTTAGACACAGGGGAAGTCAAGAGGAGCTGCTGTCTCACACAGAGGCAGCAGCAGCTCCTGCTTCCCTGCAGGCACCAAGCTGGCTGCCTCTGAAAGGGGTGGGAGGGTTACAGCTCCACCGAGCCCGTGGGTGTCTGAAAGGAGCTGGGAGCTAAGCAGCTTTTCAGTCTCAGCATCAGGCAGGGGTTCCTACCTCGCAGCTGAGGAGCGGTGGCTGTGGTGACATGACGGTGGCTTGCCTCTTAGGAGAGGCCAGTTGCTACCAGGGTTGGGAGCCCTTCCCCCAGTTTGGAGATGTGGTTGGTGTTCTGGAGATCCAGTCCGATGAGCACCCACCCAGAGTGGATGGATATATTTAGTCTTAAGGCAGTGTGATGGACTAGATGTCTCAACCCCCCCTTTACCTTATATGATTTGTTAAGCGGAAAGGTTGCAATGCGTGAGCTGAAGCCTGAGCTAACCCTCTTACAATGGAGTGGACCAGAGCTCCAGCTGAGTGACCTGCACCACTGACCAAAGCCAGAAAAAGGGACAGGGTGGTCTTTGAAGAGCCCATCTAGAAAAAAGACTCTTTTCTCCTGACATAAAATTTTTTATGGTTCTTTCTCTGCTGCCATCACAAGAGATATGACTGAAAGGTTATGCAGCTGGGTGCTCCTATTTACTACTCCTTGTTCCTCTGTAGGAAATACTGTTCCAACACTGTATCAACAAGGTAGAAAACATCCGGTGGGGGGACGGGGACACAGAGAAAGTGATTTAATTTAAAATAAAAAAGAAACAAAACAGGTTTCGCTCAGCCACGTTCACAGTCTCACACTCACAAGTGCAGCCACCGGGCACCAGGTCAGCACGTTCAAGCCATCCACCCAAAATCCAGGCAACATGAAGATTGTGCCCAGGTAATAGGTCCAGGATCTGTTGTGATTGTCATGGAGAACAAGGAATGCCAGCAAGTCCTCCTCATGTCTCCTGGGTTATTTCTTGGGTTGGTGACCCTGCACAGGGTTTGCATATCTTCCTGTATCTTTTTGGAACTGGCAGTATCTCCCTCCCATCCCAGATCTGGCAGTCATCAGGACTAATCACTTTGTCTCCAGATCTGGGTGTCTTGTGAAACAGCAGGTAGATGCCCTGCGGTCTTGATGACCTGCTAATCTGGGTGTCATTAACACAGGCCATTCAGAGAGCCCTTCCCCTGCTGAGTGCTCCTGCTGGTACCTCCACACCCAGACCTTCCCACTCCTTCTCTGTTCACACCTATGTGAACCTTTGTATTACAAGTCTCTACACCGCTTCCATTCCCTTGCGGTTGCTGGAGATCCTTCACTGGCCAAGGGACAGACCTAATTGATACTCACCAGCAACAGTGAGGGAACTAGGAAGGTGGGCTTTCTTCCCCCTTTCTCTTGAAGACCAGTATTGTGTTTGGTTCATTTGTCCCTCAGGCTTCATGATTTTAGGTCTTTCAGTTCCTGGCAGGGCACAGGGCAGCAGCTCCCTTGGGGCTGGGGGCCAGGACTGCAGGGGCTCCCCGGGGCGTTGGAGCAGGGTCTGGCTGCCTGGACCCGTCCCACTCTGTCTCCAGTCAGAGCTCGTGGTGCCCTCAGGACCCTGACAATCCCATAGGCATTTTTGAGCTGTCACCACCCTAGTATCTGGTCAGTGACCCTCTAGAGGTTTTTCAAAGGAGACCCTAATGTGACATAAAAGTTACATTTGGTATTTAGAAATGGTACTTGGAAGAGGTTTACAGAAACCAAAGTGAGAAGCATTAGTGCCTTCTTCAAAGTATAATACTAATGCTGCTTAATATAGGAGCCATCTTGACTAGGTGCCTATTTGGATTTAGGCAATTACTAGTTTACCAGTTCAAACCAGTTCACGATGAGAATGCACAGCATCCAAGATTTACTGATGTGCCTCTTTCATTTCTTCTTGCTGCTATAAGTCTCTCTTCTGTCTTCACCTTCTGTTACTTTGAGCTTGCCTACAAGAGAAAGGCACACTCATAAAATTACAGTCTGCTTGTAAACCAATCCAGTTAACTCCAGGCATTCATGCAGTGTTCAAAGAGGGGCAGTAGACGGACATGCATGACTTTTTCCTATTGGGCAAGATCATACTATATTTTTTTGGCAAAGGACTACATTTTTAATACCTGTAGGAATGGAGCGGAAGCCAATAACTTGCACAGAGGCAGCAGTCCCTACTCCTGCTCTATGTGTGCTGCGGACCAGGCTGCCTTGGGTAGGAAAAAGGCAGTTGCTGCAGCGTGAAACAGCCTGCTTCGCAGCACGTGCCAGAACTTAATGGCAGCAGAGGCTGCTGCTTTGATGAGACTAGCTGACTGGTGGTACGTTACCTCTGTCCAGCAGACTGTGGCTCCCACTGAGGTCAAGACCATGCCCCCAACCTTTCTTCCCATTTGGAGGACACAATCTGCAGAAACTGCTGGACTCTCTTTGTTCTGGTGTAGGAAAACTTACTGCTTTGCAAGTTCTTCCTGTTCCTAATTGACCTGATCTAACCTGAAATAAGCCATTTGTATTCCTGCAAAGGAATACCAGGGTATCCACATGGCCTTTTGCCCAGGTTTAACATAATTTCTTTAAAGCAAACTGCAAATTAATAGTAGTGCAACTTTCCTGTGCAGGCAAGCCCTTAATCTAATTTGAACATGGAAAACAGCATTTGGGAAGACAAAGCAGAGCGTGAACTTGGGGAGTGAGAGAGGGAGGCAATGTAACTTGGAGTCCAGTGGGAATGATGGAGAGATCTGCATGAAGAGGGATAAGAGTGATTAAGGTTTTTAAAATCCAAGCTAGCAAGGAATCTAGGGGTACGAAAAATAGAGCCCGACTCCGAACTTTTCAATGTTCATAGAACTGCCATCTTCTTTCTGTTCGTTCTTCCACTCGGGAAAACAACCCTTGCCATTTTAGTCAAAACCCACTCTCCTTTCCATGCCCTACAACTCCAAGCCACAGAAAAAGCCCGACATGGTTCTGACAGTGCACAAGCTGGAGCATTCGGTTAGTGCCGCCTCTCAGTAACAACATTTAATACTTCAAAATCTCTTTCTCATTTAATAAGGAGTACTAGCAACCTTGGGCATTCCTCAGATAGCTGAGGCCACGGCTGCTTAACCCAAACACTCCTGGCAGCTGCGCCATGTTGCACAACCACTGTCTGCAAAGGTCAAAGCTTACCAGGTGTTCACACCTGGCAGCAGGAGTCAAACTCATTCACACAAGAGGGGAGAGTGCTGGTAAGGCCCTTCCTTGAAACCCCAGGACATATCTGCCCCATCCCTTACATGCAGTGTGGCCAAGGAAAATCCTCCACAGCCAAGAGGGATGCACGGCAGAGCGAGTGACTCACTGGCATAGCAGGGATATTTAGCTGGGACATGGGCCGGAGGCTGGGAGTAAGGGGCTGGATATTTCACCAGGCTCTGGTCTGGGTATTAGCTAGTAGCAGCAATCCCTGCTAGGCTGGGCTGAGCACAGCTTTCTTCAGACCACAGGGCAGTGACTTCAGCAGCCTGTCAGCTGTGCACATGGGGGCTCAGGGAGGAGCGAGGGCAACTGAGGCAAGCCTCTCCTGCTGCAGTACTACACTTGGTCTGGACCCAGGCAAGCCGAGGCAGCCCTGCTAAGACACCAGGCCAGTCCTTTCTTGGGTCAGGCACATCACTTTGTAGGCTCACAGCAAGCAGCATGGGTGTATCTGTGCTAGTCTGCTTACTCTTGCCTCGAAATGGGGCTTACTCCAAGACCCAAGCAAGAGACATATAGGAAGGGAGCGCCATTAGGAACTATTCACCTACAGCAGAGGGCTAAAACTGACTAGTTCTTGTCTTGTCTCCCATCCCTTTGCCCACATTCTTGTTCCCCCCTGCTGCCATTTCAGTGGCAGCCTTGAGGGGCACTCAGGTCATTGGCTTCTGGGCCCTGACCCCAGCTCAAGAAGTATCTCCTGTGTGAAATTCACGGACTAATTCTTCCCTGTGTCTGATCCTAGTGTAACAAAAGAAATAAGGACAAAACTACGCTTGTACTTCCTCGGTTCCCACAGAAGCTTGTGACTACTTGATCTTGTCACTAAGCCATTACAGAAAAGAAAAAGAAGACTTCATTAAAAAAAAAAGAGAGAGGGAGAGAAGCCTCGAGTGCTGCCTCAGATAAAGACTAGCAGATGTTTGAAATGGCCAAATCCTCTCTGTGTATCCCTATTCTAGAGTCCTAGCTTATGAAACTTTCTGATTCTGTCTCTCCTGTCTGTAAAGAGTCTCTGCTTTCTGTAAACAGTCTTTTGTGGCTTTTCAGGACAAGATGTGAATGTCTTTGAAGTCTTCCAACATGCTCCAGGCACCTTTTCAGAGAATCATCATTAATCTGCTCTTCATCAAGGCTTCCCCAATCAATTATGTACATTCTATCAGCCTCTACTGGTCTGGAAGCATGGAGAGACAAGGGAAGGGGAGCCAGCAAGGCTTGGGTGGCAATACACTAGTCAAAGAACAGAGGAGCTCTTAATCAGATTGCCTTTTAATTCTTCATGTAAGTTAAAGGCATAATGTCCTCTCTAAGACTTAGGATAGAGGTGTACTCAGCATAGGCAATGACAGAAAAAAGTGTTGCAGCATAGTGGAAAATTTTGTAAATATTCTGTCAAATGCTGTCCAGGCAGTTTAGTAATCATATTTTTATTATTGGCAATTTCCCTTATTCCTTAGAGTAAGATTTTATATCAAAACGGAGGGACCCAAACCAGAAAATCAGCTGTGCACATCTTGGCTAAAATACCTAATGTAATTCTACAGGCGACAGAAAACTCTGCCTAGATTTCCCTGAGATTCCCTGCTGAGTCCCATGGTTTGTGTAACGAGCATCCCAGTGCGTTCCTTCCCTGGGAAAATGTGGGTGTGCATCCTGTGCTCTCCTGTTCTGCCCCTGCCTCCCCGGAGGAGGCTGGGGCTCTGCACGGGTTTCTTCAGCAGCAGTGCTGGCTGCAGCAGCTCCAGGCCCCTGTCTTCCCTGCCTGGGGCTAGCTACCCCACTCTTGTTGGACTGGCATAGGTGTTTGTGTAGCCACCTAAGCAGACTGAAGGACTGATCCGGGTGAAAAATAACACCCTCTTCCCACTGGTTTATTTGAGAGGCTGAAATGAGCTGGGGGTGCAGAGTGAGGTAGGGACTACAACAGCTGGCAATGCCAGTGAAAGGAATGCTTGGCTTAAGTGCACTGGCTTTGCCCTGCACACCGAGTTAAGGTATGTATGGCAGGAAATACTCACTAAATTGAAGAAACTCATTGACTACAAACCAATAGCCCATAGGCATTTCTCTGGGCAGAGAGTTGACTTAGGCAGGTTTTTTTCCTACCCCTATGAACAGACAGAGTTATTTTAAACTCAGATCAGTTCCTCCATTCACTGCACAGACTGGCGTCACAAAAGCTCTACTGGGACAGCCGAGGGGACAGCTTGAGGACAGAAACAAATAGGAAGGGCTGGGAACTGCCTACACCAGTACTGCTGATGAGAGCAATGTCTGAAGAACGACAGCCTCCCAGATGTGAGGAACCTGGGAAGACCATCCAATGCAACAGGCCTGGTTTTGTTTCGAGGTTAGAAGAAGTGGGCCAGCTTTAAAAATACTTCTTCATTTTATTCTGCCACATAAATTGCTTTTACATACATTATTTGAAACTAATCCATTGGTCCGAAGAGTTTTGTAGCCGCTGCTGTAGGGAAATGCAGGCTTTGTAGTAAAGGCTTCACTAACAGTGTATCAATGGTTGCATGTGGTTCTTCTTTTCATGTTATTCCTCCAAATCAGTAAAACTCTGCCTTTTGATGCCTAAAAATGCCCCCAGAAATCTGGGAACTGATCAGATGCAGCATTTAAAAATTATGCTGTTAAAGACAGATCTCTGATATTACTGAGATATACACTGTTGACTAAAGACTGTTTCTCAGTCCCTTTGCTAACTTGTGGCTGGACAACATTAACCTATTGCCCTGCCAGCTTGCAATATGAAAGACTCACAAAAATATGGTGCATGGTCTTAGTCTCATAGCTAGGTCTGTAGAACATGGAACAAGTTTTCAGTACTGCAACCTGAGATTTACATCCATGGTAGGATTTATTTTTTATCACACTCTGGATTGCAAGGCCTAAGTCTGAGTTGCCTGACCATTAGTAAAATACCTCCTTCCCTTAGAAGTTCTGTAAGATGGAAAACTGCTTGTTAAGATGGCTAGTACCCTATGACCTGCTGATATTAGTCTCAAAACAGATAAGGAAACCCATGTACGCAAGGCCAGCATCTATCAGTTTTGGGTAAAAGTATCCTAAAGGGCAGCTACAACTTCATAAACAGTGCTGACTTTACAACCCACGCTGCTTGGTGGCAATCAGGGATACTGCTTTCCTAATGCACAGCAATGATCTCCTCAATACTCAGAAAGCTCTATCTCTAGCTATTTTGAGGCTAACAGTGTAGCCTTTCAGAACGCCTACCAGATGCGGCTCTGCAGGTGAGGGAATAGCAAATTTGGGAGTCTTGCTATGATTTAAGAACTGAGTGTCCAAGCGCCCAGCAGTGTCAGCTTTTAAGCAGTTTTGTTTGAGTCCATCAGCAAAAACTTACGGAGTTTAACAGACAGTGCGCAGGATTTGTGAGGACTCCAGTGTTAGCTTAATGCTTGACTCAAGTACTCATTAGCTGCTCAACTTCCTCCAGCAAATTGTCTCTGAGTCAGCTGCAGAAGAATAAAAAGTGAAACTGAGAATACATAGTCCTGCCTAATGCAGATGGTAACTTAATAACAACGGGAAAACTGACTTCCCTAAGCAATGGGAGCACTTGTGTGCCTGCAGCAGAAGACTCCAACTTTGTAATTTGCTCTGCCTTGGGTGGACTACCTCAGAGCACACTGCCAGCGTGACACAGTATGACACACATAGGCCCCTCTACTAACCTGTCATGGAGGCAAGTGGGCCCACCTGCTTTCCTGACTGCAGGACCAGGAATTAAATTACTGTGATACTTCTAAGACCTGTACAGTGAAGAAGGAATAATTAATGTCATTTTCTAGTGCATATGAATTGTATCAAACAATGCCCTTGTTTACAAAAGCACTGCAGACATTGTAGGGATGTAAACATTGCAGAATTGTTTAGAATTGTCTGCGAAGTTGTAAGAAGAGAAGGAATTAAAAGACCTATTTGAAATTTGCTTTCAAAAAAACCAAAATTTGGGCCTAAATCCAATAACAGCTTTTTTTTCTTTCAACTGTCAGGCAGCCTTGGTGAACACACCTGCAAGCATTTAATGACATAAATAGATGCACCTGGGGAAGAAATACAAGTATAAACTTTTAGCTCTGGAGCTGTAGCTGGCTGAAGAAGCATTATGGAAGACCAAAGAGGAAGAATGGTAAATGTCTTGTTTAAGGACAGACCCTGTCCTGTACAGACTGGCTAGTTTGTCTGTGAGAGGGAGTATGTGTTGCTCGTTTAAGGATTTGTTTGTGGGTGTTTAAATCTTGTAGGGCTTAATTTCTGGAATGGAAGGATTTTGGCTCTAGAGCTCCAATTTTAAGGGCAGCCATGTGAAAGAACTCTGTGTTCAGGAGAAACTAGGTAAAGATAGGTGTTTTTACGTGTGAGTACCGTGGAAAAGTTTTGTCTTGCTTTTAAATCCCACCGTGAATCTAGCCATCCTTCTGGAGTATGAATCTTCCTTATACTTTCTTGTTGGAAGAGGCAGGAGCCCAAGGAGGAGGGAAATGGAGGAATAACTGCTCTGTGTGGATCAAGGACAACCAAACCCCATGTCCTTTTCCTTGTGACTTAATAGCCTCAGAGGTATCTTGATCCTGTAAGCATGTTTGTCAGTACTTTTACTGACCCAAATTCAAGGAAATGGCTCTAGTATTTTCTGTGTCAGCAGGCTGTGATGTGATGGAAGGGTATAGAGGTGTTCCTCTTTTTTTTGAAAAGTGACATGTAGCTTAATGCTTATTGTTTGGCTGGCGTTTTACAGGCTAACAGTAAACATGAGTCCTACTGAGTCCAAGGTGGGGCTTTTTGTGAATATAATGGGATAGCTTGGTAAAACTGTCCCTACAAGGAAAACAGGGGTGACCTTTCGTATCTCAATAGATTCTGGGAAGATGATGATGGATGTTTGTAGTAACTAGTGTTGATTGCCAATACCAATGCGTTGGGGTGAGTGGCTCAGTTATGTGCCACTGGATGGTGGGCACAGTGGATTATTTTGTAGCTCTGTAGGCACAGCCAGAGCCACAACTTAATGTGTCTGCATCTGTGTTGAGCGCAGCTGAGCTGCAATGGTCCAGAGCAGGCTGAGAGGGGCTGCCTGGAAAAGGGTGAGGTGACAGAACCTCTCTGAGGCATGGAGAAACTAATGGCGGGACGCTTAGCAGGGCCTGTAAAGGGAAGGAGCCCGAGTTCCAGCCCCGCAAAGGCAACGGTGGGGACCTCTGTGTGGTGAAGCAGGAGGCCGGTGTATTTGTGTGTGTGAAGCGGCACTCAGCCCCTCCCCCGCTGTCCGTAGGTCCAGCTCCCACTCTAGGTGACACTGAAGCCGGGCGGGCCTCACAGAGCGGCACTGCTACCGCCCTCCTCCTTCCCTCGCCGCCGCCTAGCCCGGCGCCGCGGGCTCACCGCGCCTCCATTAGGACCTACGCCACTGCGCTGGGGGAAGCGCACAAGATGGCGGCGGGCGGCGGCCGGACCGCCCACGTGACCTAGAATCCGACTCCTTCTAGAGACATCTCAGCCGCGCGCGCAACGGGGCGCTCTCGCGAGCCCGCCGAACAAAAGGAGAGGGCGGCGGGGGAGGGGGTGTTGTGATCTCGCGAGACCTCGTGGCCGTTCTCCCCCTGAGGGGAGCGGGACGCCGTGTGTGGGGGGGGAAACCTCGCGGTATCGCTAGCAAAGCCCGGGAGAGCCAGCGGGTGCTGCGCGGGACCGGCGCCCCAAGTCTCGCGACAGCTCCCGAGCGCCCTTCACCGAGGGCTGAGCGGCGGAGGGCCCGTCCAGGTCTCGCGATAACCCTTCCCCGCCGGCGCAGCGCCGTTGGGTTTCTCTCGCGATAGCAGGACGAAAGGGGGGGGAGGGGAGCGCTCGGGCAGGGGCGGTAGCGTGCGCGCTGAGGTCAGGCGGGGGGCGGGGACTATATAAAGGCCGGGGCCGAGGCGGGGGGGGGGGCAGGCAGGAAAAAAGGCTTCTGGGGGGC
>NW_010972753.1:9198182-9198563 GCF_000737465.1 Haliaeetus leucocephalus
TGGAAAAGCGATTCGTGGTGAAGCAGCGGCAGCAGCGGCGAGGTCCCAGCCCGGCGAATCTGAATTTCTCGAGGCGGAGCGGGACACCCCGAGACGATCTCTCGTTATGAGTCATGTGGCGGTGGAAAATGCCCTCGGTCTAGACCAGCAGGTGAGAGGCGGGCCCCCGGAATGCGAGTGGGGGGGAGGGGAAGGCGGCGGCAGGCCGCTCCGTTAACCGGAGTGTGGCGGCGGACGGGGCGGGAGGAGAGGCGCGGAGGAGGCTCGCGTGGGGCAGGACGGTCGGGATTCCAAGCGTGGGACTTGCTTTGGTCCTCGCTTCCCGACCGTTGCGTCGTGATTCCCGCCTCCCCCCCCGCCTTTTTTCCGCCGGCAACCCCC
>NW_010972753.1:9198870-9249623 GCF_000737465.1 Haliaeetus leucocephalus
GGGGGGGGGGGGGGGGGAGGGCAGGAAGAGCTCCCTACGTTGTAGCGAGACCCAGGGCGGGCAGCTGGCGTGGCAGGGCCCCGCTAGTCCTCGGCGGCTTGTAGGCTTCGGGCGGCCGCCGCTCGGAGTCTTCGGCGAAGTAGGTCAGGGAGCCGGTCCTCCCCCCTTCCCCGCTTCTTCCCCCCCTTCCCGAGATAGCACGTGACGGGTGCCGGCTGCCGGATTAGCTGGGCGGCTGCGGCTGCTCCCTGCTGCGCCGAAAATCCCAACCCGCAGTGCCGGCTGCACCGCCGCACTGAGATGGCGGCCGCGCCGGGCTTCGTCGCTGCGCCATCTCCGAGATGGGATTTTGGCAAGTGTTGCCCCCACGGCGGAGACGGTGGGGGTTCAGTGTGAGAAGATTTATGCATCACTTCTGTTGACTGGCCCTGGAGATCCGCTCTTAACCTAGTAGAGAGTATTTGTTTTTGTTTACTGTTCAAATAAGAATCGATCTTTAGCCTCGTGTTGATGTTTGGATCAACTAAAGAGATCAGATTTTAAGTAGTAGCTTTAAAGAGGATGATACGAGGCCTGCTATGGGAGGATTTTTCAAGAATCTGGATGTCCTAAATGGCAGCGCGCACAACTGAACATCTGAAAGGATAGTGCATTGGAATTTTTGCATTGGATTGATTCAGGTCACATAGGAAGATACTTCTGTGCAGTTGGTCTTGCATACAATTCAATTGTATTTAAGTGTGTCTTTTTTTTTTCCCAAATAGGTTTCTAATCTTGCCGTGCAGGCAAACAACTGTAATAAGCTGGTGTTAAGCTTTGTGAGTTGCCCACTACCTTTTGCTGAAATGAGTCCATATTGTGCTAGACCTAAAATATTTGGGTTACATGCTAGTAGTGCCTGAACTGAAATACCTTTTGGTAGACTTTACTGTGAGATGGAAGGCTGCAAATGAAGTTTTAGAAAAGCAAACCCAAAATTATTTTTGCTGAAGTAATTGTATGAGGCAGTCACATGATGTTCTGTGAGGAGTAGCTGCCTCAAATGTGAAGACTATAATGTCTCAGTAGTGTTCATGCAGTGTAAAGAAATAGCTGAGTCCCTGCAAGTGACGTGAACTGGTATTTGGGCTCTGTATACCTAAAAAAAAAAAAAATAAAAAATTGCCGTCGATCTCAATTGAAATGCCTTTTGGTGGACTGAAGGACTATTTTAAGTGGCTGTTTAGCCTGCATATAGTGTGTGAAGCAGAAGTCTGTGGTATTTGATTTTGTGGGTGTAAGATACTCTTCTGGCCTTGCTGCCCATGTGGTGCATGTTTATTGGTAGATGTGAAGACGCTTGAAGATGGTATAGCCTTGAGTATTAACTATGGCTTTGTTTTTTCTTCTTTAGAGGAGATGTAACTGACACTAAACAAATTTCTTTGCAGCGAGAACTTGTTGGGACACTGCTTGCTGTTGATAAGCAAAAGGGCTTTTTGTATCTTAGTGTAAATTCATTATATAACATGTTGGTACTTGTTTTATTTCTTCTAGTTTTCTGGTCTAGACTTGAATTCCTCAGACTCTCAGAGTGAAGGAAGCTCTTCAAGCAGTAAGTACATGCAAATTCTCAAGCTTACAGACGCACAGTTTTAGAAATAAGTGTTTTGTACCTGTGAAAAGTAATTTCTGAAGCCAAGATTTACAGAGGCTGATGGGGGAAATTGAGGAGGTTGCTAGTTATGGCTGCTTTGAAAATGCTATATACTTTAGACAGGAGCACTTAATTTAGCAGTGGTATGGCATGTGTAAATTTCCTAAGTACTTAACTGAGAGAAGTTAGTGTTCTAATTTTGTCGCAGATTTTGTTGCCTCTAGTCAAATAACTGAGGCCACTGATTGTAGTAGTAATGTGATGATCTGTCTTCTCAAAACATTCAGCTAGAGCTGGAATGTTTGAAGGTAAAACTTAAAATAGTTAACTGTACTAATTGTAATTCATTGAGTAGAAACTGCGTTGTCTGACATGCAAGGCTTAAGTATGTTAAGAAGAGGGGAGGAATCTTCCAGGAATTCACATTCAGCTCGTGCCTGGTACATTCTGATTCACAGATGTCTGTTGCTTAGCAGACAGATGCTTCTGGATTGTAAATGAAGAATGCTATTCAGAGGCAATTATGTGTGGCTTCTGGTTTGATCTGAGCTGACCTGATGGGGATGGTTGAATTTAAGGGGGAAGAAAAATACTGTGAGTAATAATACTGTGAGTGTCAGCACTTGAATGACACAGTGAAAATCTTAAGCTGCTCAAATATCTGGCACCAGGGTTAAGCCTTAATGAGTTCTAGGAGGACAGGCTTTCGTCATAGACACTGTAACATCCATAAAGGGCCTGTAGGACTTGGTCAAAGACATCTGTGCCTTAAAAAAAAAAAAAAGCAGCATACCTAAATGAGCATGCAAGAAGTTAATCTTCACTGTGTTGGTCCTCTGAGAGCAGGATATTAAGTGCTGTGTTAAAGGACTCTTGTTTAAAGACACTCGAAGTAAGAGGCCTTAAAGCTTCTGAGGCAGACATTTTTTTTCTAAGGAAAAGCTGTTGTTGGAAAGACTAGTGTCTCAAAAGGTGGTAGCTGCAAGCTGCAGTCTTGTAACACTATGTTTCTTTTGTCCTTTAGAAGGCCGATACATTCCTCCTCACTTGCGGAACAGGGAAGCTTCAAAACAGGGTACGTATCAGAAATAACAGTGGCAACACTTCTAACTGGTTCTTGACCTCCTTCTGAATCTATAGGAACAGACTGTTAAAGGCTTTGACATTACTGTTTAAAGTGGTTTTTACGGAGTGCTTTATTATTCTGTGCAAAACACTGCAACTTAACGTTCTGCTTTTAGTGTGCTGTTTTGGGCTTTCTTCACCAAGTTATATTGTAAGCTCAAGTTCAGTATCTGACTGGCAAAGTATCTTCCATATCTCATTAAGCAATTAACTGCCTGAAGCAAGATGGAGTCTTCCATGTTAACTTGACTAGCTCTGTAATCTTGAGAATCAATTTTAGCAGATTTTGGCAGTACCAGTTTTTGTGCTACTGTCATGTGGAATTTACAGTAACCAGTTGTTTAATATGAAGAAATAGTACAATTTCACTTTGTAAATGGATGTTTTACACAACTTGCTTTTAACTGGGGAGTGTGAGAAGCAAACCAGGGATGTCCTAGTTTAGCTTCTTGCAGTTTTTATGGAAGTCCACAAGAGTACTTGCAGAAGGAAATGCAGGATGCTGGTGAATGAAATGTGAAATACATGACCATTGTTGGTCATATGTTTACACGGGGGTTTGTGCTGAGAAATGGCCTTTATATCTTGCACTTGATTTTTCTAAACAAAACCTGGTAAAGAAGAAAAGTTTTGTGGGGTGCTTCAGTGAAGCAAATTGTGATTTTATTTGTAACATACAGAGATTGTCCATGCTGCACCATGCATTATTGTCGTGTCTAATGACTTGTGGAGATACAAGAGAAACATTTCATCTAACAGCTATTGAAATAGTAGAATGGAGGAGCTAAAGTATTTTCTGCTAATGCTACAATGTAAGAAATTGAAGTTTCATAGTATGGGAGGACTTGGATCTCATCTGTTTCTAAAGCAGTGGACTTTCAGATTCTCTTTTCAATACTGCAAGAGGACTCCATTAGGAGTGGGTGGGAGGAGAATATTGAAACAAATGCTGATATATCTCACAGTGTTTCTGGAGCTATGTAATCTTAAATTTGACTAGATGAAAAATGGTCCATTCCAGTTTTATGCTGTTTGAAGAGACAGATCAGTCTGTTTTTGGCTTAACCTTCGCATGTGTTCAAGCTAGTGTGGTGTTTTGTTTTGTGTGTGTGGGTGTTTTTTTGTGTGGGGTTTTTTTTGTGGGGTTTTTTTTTTTTTTTTACTTAAAAGAAGCATGGCCTAAAGTGCCAAATGATGAACAGCCTGTTAGCAGAGCTGAATGTGTTGGGGGAAGTATGGGGACTGGCTGGCAGCTCAGTAATGCTCTTGAAGTTCCTGGTCACATTAACCTCAAATGTGAGCAGTCTTTCAAGAAATCGGCTAGCTAAACCTGAGAGGAATGTGCAGGTTTTTCAAAAGCAGGAAACAACTTAAAGTTGTCTTGTGGACATGTGCTATTCATGGATTTCCTTTCCCTATATGGTAATTTGTACCAAACTCCAGTTCAATTTTAGGGGGCTATCAGATATGGAGGGATATAGTGTTAACCTTGAGTTCATATCATGATGTATAGGGCTGTCACTATTGTCTTTTTTGTGCAAGACCAGAGGTCAAATATTGTAATGTACATGTGATAATGTGTGGCTTTTCTGGGGGCTTCAAGCTTCACCTTGGAAAAAGGTAAACAAGTCATGAAACTTTAGTTTGACACATGGCTTGTTCAATTAATAGAACATAGGCTGCCAACTTCTTTTGGTAAACCTAACATTTCAAAACTTCCTTTAAACCTGGTGAGTACTTTATCACTAGGACTCCTCATGGCTCCCTGTGACGGGGTTTGTGATGGCTAATGGAAAAGCTATGATTCCAGTTCAGGCCCCCTACCGAGAAGCAAAGTGGGTATCATCAGTACAATGATGTAAAACTGAGCTATTTTATAGGATGATTTGAAGTCTGTTACACAGTTGTACTTTCAGAAAAGTAATGTTTGCTTGTGTTATTTACAACTAAATTAACGATTGCTTCTTCGGCTGTGTTGAAGCTGGGCTGTGTGTTGGATGCTCCTTGGAATCTTTAGCAAGAGATTATTCAAGGTGTAGACATTAGCAAGCAGCAGGCAAAAGAGACCTTGGGTAACAGTGGCATTTGACCATGCAACAAAACTCTTGATGCAGCCTTACAAGTGTAGTAACCTGATAAAATTTTTATTCAGTTAAACTACTGGGTGGAACTGTATTTCAGTAATCCAGTAGAATTGTCTTGCTCACCTACCATGACCTTATTGACTTCTGTATTGCTGAATTAAAAAAAACTTGAAAAAAGAAAAGATTATTTGTTTCTCTTATGTGGTGTTCCCTTAGACATACTTTAGAAACAGTGTATAGTTTCTAGCTTGGGGTTCTCACTTTTCTTGGAAGCTGATGGTATAGTAATTCATAGACACTATTAAAGTTGCACAATAACCTTACTTGCAGCTACGTAAGAAATTGCCTAAGGCAGTGGACTTAATACTTTTTAAAATAGCTGTTCTTTGTGTTCATGAAGAGCTGAGCATCTTCATGATTTCAGTAGGTATTGACAGGGGAAGCATGCTAAGGGATCTAGAGTATTTCTATTTAAAACTCCTACAGTGCTTTCTTCAGCTTATTTCCATACACCTGCAGATCTGTCCCTATTGTAATACTAATCTGTTAGTTTTGTACATGGGAACAAAATGGTACAGTACAGAACTGCAGGAGGTAAGAGGTGCATAAAAATATGTCCTTAGGTTGCTTAATGGTAGTTCTGTTTTTCAGCTGTTGAAGGTACAGTATATGGAGCTCAGTATGCAGGGCTGCCTGGTCTAAAGTGTCTTGCTTCCATGAGCGTGATTTGAGAACACTAAAGCTTGTTGTCATGTCATTTTCTTGTTAAGCTTCCTGGAAGCTGTTCATGGATATTTAAAGTCTGATCTGATCTATAGTAGGTCAAGGAGTCGATGATAGAACTTAAGGGTCTTTTCCAACTTAAAGGATTCCATGATCCTAACTGTTTTTCCCATCTTTGAAAAAAAAACAAAACTGATGACTGCTGCTGCACGTGGCAGCTTTCTGAGTAAGCCGACAACGATTGGTGGTAGAACATTACAAAATGTGCAAATTAAAATGCTGATTGAGGAGAAGCATTGAAAATTCTATCACTCTTCACCGATGCAAGAACTACAAAACTGCTTTGGAAGTTCATTAACTTACTGAACTCCGAACTTAATCCTGTGGTGAGAAATGTGTGCTGGATGGAATCTATACAGGTTTTTACTTTTAAAAAAAAAAAAAAAAAAGCCTTGATGTTTAAAGGAGTTTCCTGATAATTCTTGCATGGTCTCGTGATCATTCACTTCAGAGAAGTCAATCTGTGGTCTGTTATGGGTTGTTTTAGTGCATTTGCTTTTGATTTTAATTTGCCATGTCTTGTTCTAAGTCATGGTGATATCTTCTGCTAGCTGGTTACTTAGAGTTGACTTGTATGGCCTGGACCTCTGTCGTTCTATGCTGATCCACAAGTAAAATCAAATTAGGAATACCAAACTGAAAGCAGAATTAATGGCCCTAATTGTCAAGCAGGGTATATATATGTATTTGTTAAGGACTTGGTCCAGAAGTTGCTATGCTACCTTAAAGAAAAATATGGCAAGGTACCAGCTTCAGAAACCAGTGCAGTAACAAGCTAGATTAGTAAGCTTACTTGGTATGCTATTTGGAGTACAAAATTTTGACTCCTGTCTGGAACTCTTCAGACCTGGTAGAAGATCATAATGTAGTACAGAGTCAGCCCAGTTTTTTCATTAATGAGAAACTACATCCGTATCTTCCTGAAGATTGCTCTGTCAGTACCACTGCTGTTAGATCTCTTGGCAGGGTGACATACCCCAGTATTTTTATTGTGGTTTGAAAGATACTCATACTAAAATCTGGTTTTAGGTGCTTTCTAAACAAGCTACAAATAACTTTCTTATGCGTTAATGAAGTGATTATGGTATTCCTGATCTTTGTCAGCAGTCTCTCTGTGTGAAGTTAATTTATCCTTAAGGACTTAAGCTACTTCTTAAAAGACTTTGGAGGTCTTGAAGCATTCCATGGTCTTCTGTGCTAATAAACTTCATGCCTTGATTATTTTTGCTGTCTGCTTTGGTTAGCCAGACCAAATGAGTTATAGTCACACTAGTTTTTAAAGTTCCCTCGTGACTAGAGCATGTCTGGATTCTGGGGAGTAGAATTTCTTCCAAAAAAAAAAAGGGGGGGGGGTAATGATACTTGCCAGAGCACATCTAACAAGGTAAGGTAATTGTTGTAGGGAATTTTTTTTTTCAGAGAGAGAGGACCTAGAACAATACCTTTCTTTGGAGTAATTTTGTTTTGTGGTTGCTTTTATTGTCCAGTGCATAGGTCTTGACTGGTTTTGTGCTGTGAGGCTGGCAAAAGCATGCTCACTAATAGGAGTGACATTAGTTGTTTATCTATTTAATTATGTCACTTATTCTCTGCTGGCATCCCATAGCTGAGATTCATTGGGTCATGTTTTCAAACTTAAGGTTGGAACTCCGACTCAGAATTTGTAAGTTCTTAGTGTAGTACCAAAGCACCGTTGAATGCTCTACGTTTCTGTCTACCTCCCAACCCCCGGCAGCTGAACAAAAATGATGCTTTTTACTTGATGGTGTTGGCAAGCTGATGTACTTTCTATTCTACTTGGCCTTTTTTCTTTGAGTTAACATACCTAAGTAGGCATCTACTTACTGTAGGTAGGTGTAAAAGTACTGTGGAAAAATTCAATGTGGTAATTCATTGTGAAGAACTCCATATTCCTCATTTCTGCATGATGCTGTTAATTTGTTTTAGTTTGCATAGATCAGATTGCTCTGTGTACTTACAGTATGACAAAACATTCTAACTTCCATGTGGATTTCTAATGCAAGGGCTAATACCACTCATTGATCTCCATCAGAGGCCTTGTTAGCAACACAAAAATTAAATGCATTGTCAAGGGTATGTGTTGAAGTTGGAGAGATAATGTAGATGTTTCTTCTGATGCCCATCTTTCCAGAGTAGGCAACTTTAATATTAGTGCTAAGGCAAGTGCAGTGTTTTAAAAAAAGTAACATGCTTGTACACGAGTGGAGGGGTTTCGGCAAGTTCCGATAGGCAATGGGAGATACTTAGTCCCTATTTCATTAAGTCTTAACGTCTGTGCATCTTCCATTCTTGAAGGACTGTGTGCCTTTCAATCCTGTAGACCTTCCAGTGAAGGCTTACTGGACAGAACTTAGCTTTTTCTTGTAAAAGCCTAGACCATGTAATGTATGGCTAAAATATCTTTCTTCTACTAGGTTTTGATAGTGGTGGCTGGAGTTCTAGCAGAGATAAGGATGCATACAGCAGCTTTGGTGCACGATCTGACCGTGGAGCAAAGTCAAGCTTCTTTGATCGTGGAAATGGATCAAGAGGAGGAAGGCAAGTACTTATTTGTCTGGGTAGTACATATGAAGTCTGTCTCAGTTCTAGTAGTGCATCTGTAATGTTGATGTTAAAATTGGAGTTGTAGGTGTGAACAGCAGGATAAGGTAGGAGGAACCTGGGAGGGGAGGAGAGAGTTGGAGAGCCTTGCTTTTAAAACTACATGAGTTCAAGGATGGGAAACTTGCATGTGTTGAAAAATGTGCCCTGTAGTCTACCACCAGCCACTCACTGCAGCTATAATGATTTGCTGACTTAACCATTTCACCAAAAAAGTGCTAGATGGGTGGCTACTTCCAGAAAAATCATGAAGAGCTGTTGGGAGCACGTAAAATACATAAAAATGGATTTTTTTTTTTTAATTTCAGTATTTTTTTTTTCCTTGTTTAAAAAGTGTAGTTAATAAAAACTGGGTGAGACTCTTGCAGGTTCTCTACCTTACTTGATCAGTCTTACACACATCATGCGCTGTATGCACAAGTGTGGTGAGAGTGACCTTTATCGACTAGTAAAGCTGATGCTAGTCCTGTATCCAGACTTTTCTCAAACATGATATACCAGACCAAAAACTAAACAGTTGAGGTAAGGACTTTTTCCACCTTCTTTCCAAGTGTCTAATACAGGTGAGCTCCCTCTCTATAAAATAATAATGTGACATGTAATTGAGGTATTTAGTTTGGTCACCTGTGGTGGGGGAATAAAGGAGAAAACTACAGCACTTGAGGGTTTTGTCTGGAGGTGGGAGACCTATATAAATAAGGCACAGAGAAAGGGGGGAGTATCAAACAGTGCCTCCCAAGAGGTTTAAGAAGAGCTCCCTACAAAAAATGGCAAAGACTGAGTGATTTGAATTGCAGCTCTGCTGGCAGATGGCTGATTCTTTACATTTGTTACACTTAACCAAATAGGTTTCAATACAAGGATCAGTGTATTAAGCTAAACTGAGCTGTGAAATCATGACAAACTCTTCTGTCTATGATGCAGAATATCATGATCTAGTCTGATGGCTGGGACTAAGTTAATTTTGGTTCATAGGTCAAGAAGCAAGTACAGATAATATGATGACTTTGAATTGTTCTACAGTTGTATGTGTAATATCAGAGCATACACTGCTAGATTCCTATAGGTTTAATTTTGCGTGTCAAAAAAAATCATGTTGTCCAGGAATGGTGGCCTGATATTCTTGCTGTATTTAGATATGAAGAGCGTGGAAGAGGTGGTGACTATGATAGGAGTGGCTTTGGTAGATTTGACCGTGGTGGGAATAGCCGCTGGTCTGACAAATCAGATGAAGATGACTGGTCAAAGCCTCTTCCCCCAAGTGAACGCCTGGAACAGTAAGTAATGTAATAATGTAAAATCACATGATGGGGTCAGTTGATGAGTCTAGCAAGTAAAATACTTTCTCTTATGTTTTTAGAGAGCTCTTTTCAGGAAGCAATACTGGCATTAACTTTGAGAAGTATGATGACATTCCTGTTGAAGCAACAGGCAGCAACTGTCCTCCACATATTGAAAGTGTAAGTTTTGTGGGTTTGTGTGTGGTTTTTTTTTTGGTCTGGTTTGCTTATGTATCTAATAGTGACTATTTTGCATGTGAAACTTGATGGCATGCTGTCTTAAGTTTAGGGAGGAAGGGAAACAGTTTTGCCTTCTTACAGCTAAGCTGTTTTGCACAGGAGGATTGCATATGATGAACTAAGACGTGGGAGAAGTTGTGTAAGCTTGTTAGTTAACACTTGTAGCTCACTTTTAACTATGTGGCTTGTTTTTAAACAGTAAACATATATAGAAGTAGGAGTGTTTGGAGGTGCTGGTTTGTTGTAGCAACTGATTAAGCATAGACATTGTGTTGTGCTAATCATAGTATGCTAGTGTAGTCTGCACTTCAGGCTTGGTTGGCTTTTATAAGAATCACTTATGTGACTGGACTAAGTAGCTACCAGACTCCTGGTAGCTAGTTCCTGAGTATCTGTAAACTTAATAGGTAAGTTCTTGTCGTGGTTTAACCCCAGCCAGCAACTAAGCACCACGCAGCCGCTCACTCACTCCCCCCCATCCAGTGGGAGGGGGGAGAAAATCAGGAAAAGAAGTAAAACTCCTGGGTTGAGATAAGAACGATTTAATAGAACAGAAAAGAAGAAACTAATAATGATAATGATAACACTCATAAAATGACAACAGTAGTAATAAAAGGATTGAAATGTACAAATGATGTGCAGGGCAATTGCTCACCACCCGCCGACCGACACCCAGCCAGTCCCCGAGCGGCAAATCCCTGCCCCCCCCCTTCCCAGTTCCTAAACTAGATGGGACGTCACACGGTATGGAATGCACTGTTGGCCAGTTTGGGTCAGGTGCCCTGGCTGGGCATGAGAAGCTGAAAAATCCTTGACTGTAGTCTAAACACTACTGAGCAACAACTGAAAACATCAGTGTTATCAACATTCTTCACATACTGAACTCAAAACATAGCACTGTACCAGCTACTAGGAAGACAGTTAACTACATCCCAGCTGAAACCAGGACAGTTCTATAGGAAGAGATGAAACAAAAGCTACTTTACAAATGACTTCTTGGACTGAATGATGTGTTTCATGGTGGCTGAAGGGAAGGATCCCAATCTTACTTGTTTTAAATATCTTACAGTTCAGTGATGTTGACATGGGAGAAATTATTATGGGAAACATTGAGCTCACACGCTACACCCGTCCTACTCCAGTCCAGAAACACGCAATACCTATTATTAAAGAAAAGAGAGACTTGATGGCCTGTGCTCAGACAGGTAAGTTTACTGCTTAGTCTCTCTCTCAGCAGTTAGGTCTTGTATTCCTCAAGCTGCAGGTAAGAGGTCTGTGAGGTAGTATGACTTACTGTTCAGAGTATACTGCAATACCTACAGTGTTGGAAATTAATTAGCTTTAGAGTCTTGCAACTGTTCTAGATGTAGCTTGACTGGATCTAATGCGTTTGTCCCTAGAGAAATGTTCATGGCTTAAATCACATTTCACTTCAGGGTGTTGTGGTGCTGAGTGACAAGTCTTTTGTAGATAAGCTCTACTGGCTGAGTGCACTCCAGTGGCATAGGTAGCATCCATATAGTAGTGCAGGTGTTATTTGGAATATGCTAGTGATAGAGGATTAGTGCTGTAGCTGACAGTACAGTAGCTTTGAAATAACTATTAATAATACTGAATTGTGTCCTGATAGGGTCTGGGAAAACGGCTGCGTTTCTTCTACCAATATTGAGCCAGATCTATGCAGATGGCCCTGGTGATGCCTTGAGAGCTATGAAGGCAAGTATTTAAATACCCAGCCCTGGAACATGTGTGTCTTTGCCTTGTATGCTGTTGCCTTCTTCTGAACACAGTAGCTGGGCTTAAATGTTGTCATTATTTTGGGTATGATAAGCAAGCTTCTCAACTTCTAGAAGACTTTAGCTATTTCTCTTGAAAAATACAGGCTGTAGAATGCTTTTTTTTTCCTACCTAAAGAGTTGATATGTGTAATTGTCTAGAGAAAAGGTTGTTTACAAGTGTGTTTGTTGTGTAAGGTATAAAAGTGCTTTTCTTGCTACAAAAAGGCTACTTGGTCACACATATCTGTTGTAGTGACTTTAGGATAGAAAGTAACAGGTTATATGGCTATTATTTCTCTGCTGCTTAAGTTATGGATCACAGTGCAAGTTGTAGAGGCCAAGCTTGTGCAGCTGTGTTGCTGTTAATGTATTAACCAATTGGGTACTGTAGTAGGGCAGTGTTCAGATGCAGTGCTTAAAACAAGTTGGCTCTCAGCTGTAGGTTGTTTTTTTTTCTCTTGTTAAGACAAACTTGGGTGACCTGTCTTCAACATTGCCTATAGTAGCTGGTTTAATTCCCTTTATATTTGGGGTACTCATTCACAGTATTTTCTTTTCCTTCAGGAGAATGGAAGGTATGGGCGCCGCAAGCAATATCCAATCTCACTGGTCTTGGCTCCCACTAGAGAACTGGCTGTGCAGATCTATGAGGAAGCCAGAAAGGTATATCTAGGAGTTAATTATTATAAAATAGCTGAAGTATGTTTTTTCTTAGAGCTAACTTACTTTGTTTTATAGTTTGCATACCGTTCCAGAGTTCGTCCCTGTGTTGTATACGGTGGTGCAGACATTGGTCAGCAGATACGTGACTTAGAACGTGGATGTCACTTGCTTGTAGCAACTCCAGGACGACTGGTTGATATGATGGAGAGGGGAAAGATTGGACTGGATTTCTGCAAGTAAGTAAAGTGTTCTTGTCCACATGTGAATGACTTGACAGCTAGCAACTGTGCATTTTAAAGTGAGATCTGGAGTTAATGACACTTAAGTTGTAGCTTTTGGACCG
The DNA here is from genome assembly GCF_000737465.1 of Haliaeetus leucocephalus. Lineage (NCBI taxonomy): Eukaryota > Metazoa > Chordata > Aves > Accipitriformes > Accipitridae > Haliaeetus > Haliaeetus leucocephalus. The sequence continues at coordinate 9,211,425 of NW_010972753.1, forward strand.
TGTAAACATCTAGTTGAGAACTTGTGGTCCAGTGTCTGTGCTGGGTTACAGCTTAAAGAAAAAAGCTCTGAAGAACAACCTTTTTTGTTACTATTTAGGTACCTAGTGCTTGATGAAGCTGACAGAATGCTTGATATGGGGTTTGAACCTCAAATTCGTCGGATTGTTGAACAAGATACTATGCCGCCAAAGGGGGTTCGTCATACCATGATGTTTAGTGCTACTTTCCCCAAGGAAATCCAGGTACTTTACAAAAGTTCAAATACTTAACACGTCGTAGGGCCAGATTTCATCTCTGGAAGGAGGGGAAAAATACTGCATTTAATTTTTTTTTTCTTTTTCCCCTTCCCTTTTCTTAGATGCTAGCTCGTGACTTCCTGGATGAATATATCTTTCTGGCTGTTGGCAGAGTAGGTTCTACATCTGAAAATATCACACAGAAAGTAGTATGGGTGGAAGAGTCAGACAAACGATCATTTCTGCTTGACCTGCTGAATGCTACAGGTAAAGGCCAGTTTCAGATAAGCAAATAACGCAAAATTCAGATGAGGCAAATCTAATGACTCAAGTAATAGGAACTATTGAGTAGGTGAATGAAAAGGTATTTCCTTAATGTGCAGTGAATGTATTGCACTGGCCAAGTGTCAGTTTTAAGTTGATGTAAGCTCTTCTAGTAATACAAAATGAGGAGGGAGGTCTCTAGTGTCCAGTTTAGAATAAACAAGAGCAGAGAACTGAAACTGCCTTTTACAAGGTGGTGGAGTCAAGTATTTGTGTAGCTTTTCTGCTAACTTGTGCCTTAATTATTGTTAGGCAAGGATTCCTTGACTCTGGTGTTCGTGGAAACTAAAAAGGGTGCAGATGCTCTTGAGGACTTCTTGTACCATGAAGGATATGCCTGTACAAGTATACATGGAGATCGCTCTCAAAGAGACAGAGAGGAAGCACTGCACCAGTTCCGTTCGGGCAAGAGCCCAATTCTTGTTGCCACAGCAGTAAGTGAAATCTATGAAGTTTGAGCCACTAAGCCTGTTATTTGGCCTGTGGAATTTTACTGAGACTTGATTTAATCCTTTAACCACTAGGTAGCAGCAAGAGGACTGGATATCTCAAATGTAAAGCATGTCATAAACTTTGACTTGCCAAGTGACATTGAAGAGTATGTACATCGTATTGGTCGTACAGGCCGTGTAGGAAACCTTGGTAAGTAGTATTATCTGGAATTTTCATAGACGGCACTTAATACTGGAGTTGATACATGTAGTAGTATTGGTTAAGTAGAAAATTCCAACTAAGTACTTGAGAGAAACCCATGTGCTACCTTCTGTGACCAGAAGCTGGTCACTGCTGTCTAGCCAGTGTGGAAAGTAACCAGTTCCTTTAGTGCTTTTGTTGCTGTTAAAAAGCTCTGCCACATGTAAGCTTAGTATCTTCTGTGTCAGTAAATAGCCAGTGTTTTGTGACTAGAAATAGCTTTCTCTTTAAGTAATTGTCGTGTTCTCAAGCTTGGCTATAAGGAATCTGATACTGTACTTGTCACAGCTGCAAGTGGAGTTGTGGAATGGGTTTAAAGTACTTGTCTTCTGTGGTGCTAAAACTGAATGTTTACTTCAGGTCTTGCCACCTCATTCTTCAATGAGAGGAACATAAACATCACCAAGGACTTGCTTGATCTTCTTGTTGAGGCTAAGCAGGAAGTACCATCTTGGCTGGAAAACATGGCTTATGAACAGCATCACAAAGGAGGTGGTAGCCGTGGGCGATCTAAGAGGTAATCGTCACAACTTGGCTAAAGGTGTACTTAATCCATTGTGCGAGGCAGTTCTGTGATGTATTTTCAGTCTAAAAATACAGTTGGAGGAAGACAAAACCATTGCGCTATAAATTGAGTTAGGTGCATCAGAAGGTGACAGCTTGATGTCTAGTTTTGTTCTATCTTACTGTAAGGCAATTAACCCATAAGACTTTTTTTTCCTCTTAAGCAAATAACTAGATACAGTTGAGGTAGAATGACATCTAGCAAAAATGGCTTTAGAACTCTGTGAAAGCACTTACAAAACACTTAACTAGAAATGCATACCTGCATGTGCCAGAGATGGACTATAAGCAGCTATTTTGATGTTTAGGAGAATGTAATGCATGCCTTCTGCCATAAACTAGGAAAGGTATGAGCGTTATACTTCAGGTGTGTGGCCACTGGTAAAATAGTTTTGCTATGGAAACCTAAAATGCTTCATAAGCTGGTAATATAAAGCTATGTTTAATGGCTTAAAAGGGTGGGAGGAGAGACAACCCTTCCTCTTAATGTAGCTAAGAATGTATGACCACATGAATTCTAGTTGTTGGGCTTTTTTTCTTCAGAAGTATGCTTGTAAAATGGTCACCCTTTTCTACAACACAAAAGGTGGTCATAAGTGTATCACTTAAACACTGAGATAGTGTTACCTCTGTTCCACAGAGTTTCTAAACTTGAATCAAATCTTACCTGGACCTGAGAGAGTAATTTTTAGGGTGACATGACAAGTTCAACATGAGCCTGCTTGAATAATAAATTTTCCTTTGCCATCTTGAATGCCCTTTCCAGGTAGCATTGGGTTGCTTACTGAGCAAGCTTGCCTGCTGAGCTTGACACTTGTACTGGTTGTTGGCCAGCTGTAGTTGGTAACCAGAGTTTTAAGAAATTTAGTACTTGAATCTTGATGTCTACAATGCTTAAAATATCACTGACTTTACTCAAGTGTTTGTTTCCTTCCTTTATACAGCAGTAGGTTCAGTGGAGGATTTGGTGCCAGAGACTATCGAACAAGTAGCGGTTCTGGCAGCAGTAGCTTTAGTAGCAGTCGATCAACCAGCAGCCGCAGTGGAGGAAGTGGCAGCAGAGGATTTGGAGGTAAGAAAAACTGGGCAGGCAGTGCTAGCAAATACTAATAGCAAAACCAGATGTAAAATGCTTGCTGTAGTAAAACTTCAGGAGGTAATTTTTAAATATGAGGTCAGCTGGTGCTTGTTATGCAAAGTCTTAGCATCCTTCTTGGATCTAGGCTAGCACAAGTTACCTGTCTTTGAATAGTTTGATGCTACCTCTCTTTCCAGGACTTTAGTTTGTGTGCATTTGACAGTACTTCTGGGTGGGTTTCCTTTAATAGATAATAGACATCTTGTCTGTGCCCTGGGTTATTTTCTTGTTGTGAAGGCACAAGTCTAGCAGGCTAATTAAGCATCACTTTCTCTTGCCTTTCATAGGTGGTGGTTATGGAGGCTTCTACAACAGTGATGGATATGGAGGAAACTATAACTCCCAGGGGGTTGACTGGTGGGGCAACTGAATCTGCTTGCAGCAGATATCCTACCAAACAAGCTAATATGGAAACCACATGTAACTTAGCCAGACTATACCTTGTGTAGCTTCAAGAACTCGCAGTACATTACCAGCTGTGATTCTCCACTGAAATTTTTTTTAAGGGAGCTCAAGGTCACAAGATGGAAACAAAGGAACAAGTAGCCCTATCTTGAAGGTGGTTTTGAAGACTCTATTGCTGTAGTCAGGATTAACTCCCCTCCCACCCATCCCCACCCAGAAACTGCATTTATAATTTTGTGACTGAGGATCATTTGTTTGTTAATGTACTGTGCCTTTAACTTTAGACAACTTTTATTTTGATGTCCTGTTGGCTCAGTAATGCTCAAGATATCAATTGTTTTGACAAAATAAAAATTACTGAACTTGGGCTAAAATCAAACCTTGGCACACAGGTGTGATACAACTTAAACAGGAATCACTGATTCATCCATAATATTACAAAGAAAAACTTATGCGGTAGCCTGCATTAGGGCTTTTGGTATCTGCAGATTTGAAAAATAAAACATCTTGAAGCATATCAATGCAATTAGTTTCTAATGTGGCAAAACTGTACTAAGTTAAAGTTCTGATTTGCTCACTCTATCCTGGATAGGTACTTAGAACCTGATAGCCTTTAATAAGCCATTCCAGTCATGATGAGATGATGTATGGATACATGCATACATTAAAAGCACTGTTTTTGAAGTTAATGCAAGTAAATACAGCAATTCCTTTTTCAATATTTAGGCAGATCATTAATGTGAGCTAGCCAAATGTGGGCAGAACATTACAGGGAACGTTTAAAGGTCTGATAACTTGAAATAGTTTTTAGGAGAATTCATCTATTTAGACTTTTTAAAAATGCCTGCCATATGAAATTGAAATGGTAGAATGGCTGACCATGGCAGTGATTGGTCCTCCTTAAGGGCCTGACTGAATTTTTGGTCTAATAACGCATGCTAGTGTTGATGTTTTTTGGTCAAGAGGGTATGAACAGGAAGAATTATGCAGCAGGCTTTATTTTAATGCAGATTCACATTACTCTGTTCAAGCTGCGTGGAGATGTTAAACTGGCTTACTGTAGACTTTGTAAAATGGCTCCAGAAGAGTAACAAACAAACCTGAGATCACAGAGGTTGGAAATGTACATAAACTGCACAAGGTTTCAATTCTGCTATTAAAGTGCAGTTTTAGTCAGTTTTAGTTGCATAGGTTTCCATTGTATTTATAGTCTGTTTATGCTAAATCTGGCCAAAGATAAGTATTGTCCACCAGAAAAATGCCTCTGCCACTTGGAATTTCTGTGCTAACTTTGTGGCCAGAGCAGTTAACAACTAATCTACAGTGGCGTAGGAAAATGGCAAAAATCTCCTAAAGTGCAATAGATTTTTTCAAGTGTATTGTGCCTTGTTCTAAAACTTTTATTAAGTAGGTGCACTTGACAGTATTGAGGTCATTTGTTATGGTGCTATTTCAAGTCTAGGTTTAGGCCCTTGTACATTTTGCCCATAACTTTTTACAAAATACTTCTTTTATTGCACATTCAGAGAATTTTATATATGTCTTGTGTGCGTGTCCTTAACTTCCAATCTTATTTTGTCTCTTGGAGATTGAACGCAGCTTGTTTAAGGAGAAGGAAATAGATTCTAAAACTTATTTGGGACCATGGGAATGATAGCTGGGAAGAAAACTATTTGCACACGACAGATTTCTAGATACTTTTTGCTGCTAGTTTTGTGTAATATTTATTGAACATTTTTGACAAATATTTATTTTTGTAAGCCTAAAAGTGATTCTTTGAAAGTTTAAAGAAACTTGACCAAAAGACAGTACAAAAACACTGGCACTTGAATGTTGAATGTCACCGTATGCGTGAAATTATATATTTCGGGGTAGTGTGAGCTTTTAATGTTTAAGTCATATTAAACTCTTAAGTCAAATTAAGCAGACCCGGCATTGGCAGTGTAGCCATAACTTTCTGATAGTAAAACAAAAATTGGCAACTTAAAATTAAACATGCCAAGGTTTTGATACACTTGTCTTAAGATATTAATGAAACACTTCTAAACACTGATGTGAAGTGTCCAGATTCTCAGATGTTTGTTGCGTGAGTTTTGTTTAGTTGTGTGTTTTTTTTTTTCAGTGAATGTCTGGCACATTGCAATCCTCAAACATGTGGTTATCTTTGTTGTATTGGCATAATCAGTGACTTGTGCATTTTAGCAAGTTTTATCAGCCAGCAATATTTTCAGTTCAGATACAAGGATTCAAAACAATATGCAAGAATGGATTTAAACTTGCTGAATGTGAAAATTGAACTTCAAGTCACTGTAGGTTTAGAATTGCTTATTGTATTAGTTTAGATGCTAGCACTGCATGTGCTGTGCATATTCTTGATTTTATTAAAATAAAAAAGTTGAACTGCACAGTCTACTCATTTGTGAAGCGTCACTTTTCTGGTTTACAAGATCTGTAGCCCAAGTAGTCTCATTGATGTGCAACTCTGGAAGCAGGTGAATCTACTGTGGTACACATCAGTGTGCTTATAAATGGCAGCTAAGCTTAGGGCTAAAGCTGTAGCAACCTTAAAATAACTGCCCCACAATGTTGGATACTTGTACAAGTTTTTTAGAGAAGCTTAACAAAGCAGATGTAGGACAGATGGGGAGACAACCTTTTTCTTTTTTTTCTCTTTTTTTCCTTTTGTTTGGCTGTAACAAAACTTAAAATTTATTGAACTCCCTCAGACTTGATTCCTCAGCCATGTAATGTTAAGGACCTTATCTCTCAGTTGTCCCTCTGACCTTAGCAATGGTGCCTTGTAGTAGACAGCTTTAGTTTTGACATCTTAGTGTTGATTGGCAGCCTCATCAAAAACAAGCATGTGCAATTCTGTGGGAAAACTGCAGTACATACCCTTTTCCTTCAAAATTATGTCTCCTTGGTCCCCTAGTTATCAAATGTATACCCACACTCCAGTTTTGAATTTGTTTTCTAAAACTAAGCTATGGGACTGAGCTGTAATTAGGCTGGAATGAGGGGTAAATACTGGAATATCCAAGGGGATAACAGCGGAAGGAATAGGTTCAGATGTTTCCAGCCTATCTTTGAGGCCAGTCAAAAGTGTAGCTTCATTTAGAAGAACAAGATTTAGAAAGAACCTGGGTCTGTGCTGAAATGACTGTAGAAACTGGTGTATTGCTGGTGAGCAAGGGAGCAGGGAGGAAGTAATGCCTCGGAGCTCTGATCCACAAAAGTGTGCTGCAGGTACATGGTATGGGTTGAAGACCAGTAAAGGAACAACGTGGACTTGAGTCCTGGATCCTTATAGTGCGTATCTGTAAAGGGAATCTACCCTACTTGGTACACTGCCAATCAGTAATATGTATGGGCCTTGGAGAATGATGGAAAGGAGATCGGCATGCTTACCAGGATAGCTTGCTGGAGGATCTGCTTTGAGCACACTGACTGTGGACCACACTAAATTTACCTGCTTTAGACTTGCACTAATTATCAACCTCATCATGCAGGGCTTTGTGTTGTCATGCTATGTCCCTGGATGTGCAACATGCACTTAAGTATATTCCAAAAGCTCTAACCTGGCTGTTGCCCTGCCCCTTCTCTGCCCCCATATCCTGTAGCTAAAGTTACAGAAATACAGAACCACAGTTAGGAGATACTCTGAGTGAAGGGCTGTGCGCTGTGGAGGTGGTCTGTGGGATCTGGAAGTCAAGCTCCGAGTGTAAAGGTTTGCACTTGATGCCTGAGGATGAGGTTTGTTCCTGGCAAAGGCTGTTGCAGAAAGTGCAGGCATGGCAGAAATTATTAGGCAGCTGAAACCACAGGAGCACAGTGAAGCAGCTCTAGGCCAGCCCTGTGAGCAATGCTCTCTGGACCAGGGGTTGTAAAGGTAGTGGAACAGTTAGTGTAAAGCAAGGGGAGCTCTGAGTACAAAGTGAGTGAAAACTGAGGGAGGAAGTCTGGTACTGATGTGTGGCAGAAATGCTCAGGAAGGCTCTTGTTCATCGAGGTTCGAGGAAGCAATTTATGTCTGGTGGTACGAGGCTGAAACTAGTGCAGGTGTGAGGAGTGTTAGGACACTTACAGTGCTGTGGTAAGAGAAGCAGAGGGCATGTTCCCACAGAGGTGGGAGTTTGTACTTTAGTAGTTGTTGGCATAGTGGGCAGCAGCATAATTTTTCTCCATGATAAATGGGAAAAGACTTGGGAGAGCGTGGAGAAAACTGATCCTAAATTGTAAGGTAAAGAAAGGGCTGTGAAGTTAAATGGTAAAAATGATTACTGATTTGTTTTTGACTCGGAAGCTGCGTTGTATCAGGCCTTCAAAATGTGCAGTAAAGTCAGTCCTTACACAATAAATGGCTGCATGTGCCAATAGCAGCAGAGGTTATGGTAAAAGGGCTGGTAGTAAAACTTACTCTTGTTTCTGCTAGTGAGATTACTGTGACCTGTGCAGATAAGCAGTGGTTTTGAAACAACATCAGTTCGACTCTGGTGACAAGGGGTGGGAGGGATTTAGATTAATGCTCTATTGTGGATTCTCATAGAAGTTGAGGGAGCAGTGGGGTTACTAGAGGGAATTGGTTACTGTTTGGTTAGGTGCAAGCATGAAGTCTAGGCAGTGATTGAGTAAAGGAAAGACGACTTCCGCAAGCAGGATACTGCTGAGGCTTTCACCATGGCAATCAAACAGAAGTTGCACTGTATACCTCATTAAAACTGTGTGTCTGTAGCTGCCTGAGTTTGTGAATCCTCATCAAGTGCAGTGTTCACTGTTGCTCATATTGATCAGTGTGTTGCTGAAAATAACCTGCAGTTAGTTGTTATAGTGTCTACACTGAATTACAAATCTTAAGTGTTAGCTCTCTTTCGTTGGAGGAGGGGAGCAAGGGAGAAATGTGTAGTTTCACTCCTAACTGTGTTGTAAGCTCTTCCACTTTAGTGAACCTGGCTAATTTCTGTTGCACTAGCACACAAGCCCACCTCACAGGACGGTCATAACTGGATTATATTTGAGGGGAAGAAGATTGCTAAGGCTATAGAGATGACATAAAATACTGCATGAAACTATCTTGGTTACCACTTTGTGTCAGAAAACATAGCCGTACAGATTCTATCTGTGGTTCTGCTGGCCTCCTGGTTGGTTGCTTGCTTCATTGAATCATTTGCCTTGTGCATAGCATTGCTCATATGTAGTACTCACGTAAGTAGTCCCTGGAAAGTGATCTGTTTAATTATCCCCCGTTACACAGTAATACTACTTACCAAGCTGAAGTAACTTGCTGATGGTTAACAAAGCAGGCCTGGACCAGAGCCAAGACTAGGAAAATGGTCAGTGGTGGTAGGGCCTTTGTCCACTCGTTGATCTACCATAACGTCATCCTCTACTGCTACCCTTAGCTCTTTCTTGGCGTTATTTCGGGAAGATCCAGAAAGGCTGTCAGTGTTATGGATCTCTTAAGTCTTGGCTGTCCATTTAGGATAAGGGTGGAAGGAAATTCTGTTGTATATTTAGTCATTAGGGGCACTGCATCTCTGCCGAGAGTTTTTGTAAGCAATTGAAATCCTGCTCTAAACTGTTTGCATTTTATCAAGAATAGGTTCACTCTTAGTCCTGCCACTTCAGGGGAAATTTATCATGTATATCATCTGATTTGTTAGCAAAAAATATTGCTGCTGAAGGAATTGCATTGTTCAAATAGACGTTTGGTATGTTCAGAGCACAGATTACACAGTGCTGAATCTGATTAATGATCTGTACAGGTGTCAGTACAGTGACGGTGTCAAATTGCATATTTGGTGTGATGAAAACTTTGTTCCCACTGATGTTTTATACAAACTAGATTTCTCAGGTGAAGTGTTTACCATCAAGGAGCATAGGCTAGGACTATAGACTTTGGAGGGAAGGCTCAAGTACAATCTGCAGTAAATTGATAGAAATCTGTTGGTATTATGTACTTAGTGCAGAAAATGCAATAGTGTTGCTTCAAGGAGGGACTTGAGTGCAGGAGTTTTTTCAGTGGCTAAGTAATTCATCTAATCTCCTTCAGTTGATGACTCAGTGTGAAAGAAGTAGCAGGGATAAATTTGAAGAGGAAACACAAGAAAGGGTTAGGCAAAGACGCACGGCATCTCTTCCCAGCTGCGCTGCTGATCTGAGTTACCTGGGGCCAGTCACATCATCATGCTGCAACTCTTCTCCTTGTCTCTTGTTCATCCTGTCAGTGTAAGACATCAGCTTTTTCAAGCGGGGACTGCAGCACCCTATCGTATTTCATCTGTCATCTCACCTGGGACTTCTAGTTTCTGCTTAAAAACAATAATTTGCAGGTAGGTTCAACTTAAAAAGAAATCACTGCCCAATAAGAGCATGGGATGCCTTAGCATATTCCTTCATTGTTCTATTATAACAAGACAGGTAAATGAGATTTCTGGTAGAATTGCTCAAATAATTACTTTTGTGGTTCTTTCTAGTCCAACTTCCATTGTTTACTCTGTTTTCTGTCTTTTTTTTTTTTTGGTAAACACTTGTTTCTTCTTGCAGTTAAAACAAACATTGCTTCTCATGGTGCTTGAGATCTCAGAGGTTCATGTGATTGGAAGCATTTCTTGTGAAGCAAGGGAAACTGATGCTTAGGGCTATTTACAAAGAAGGAACAGCCAGAAATTAAGTGGACCAGGAGTCATAATTGAAGCTGTTTGTTAAATACCACTTGTGTGCTGAGCTTAGTCAGAGATGAGATTCAGGTTATGGGAAGTGTTCTCTGGAGAAATGTAAAAACGCTTGAAGCTAAGGACTGGCTTATGGAAACAGAGTACCTCATTGTTGATCTTTTCCAGCTCTCTCCTCTCCATCTGTGTATGGAGAAGATATGCTAGGGACTCTCTCGGTGAAAATACTCTATATGTACTTAATTATGTTAAGTTGTGTGCGTCTAAGAGTATAATGGGGTCATGTACTTGAAAGCTTGCCTGAGTTTTCTAACTATATCAGCTGGTCCAAAGAAGGATACCTCCTCTCCTCACTGCTCCTTAAACAGCTGAGGAATCTGATAATTAGACCACTGTCAAATCACAATGTACTTCATGGACAAAATGGATTAGTTCCCACAGGGACTCAAGTACTTGCGTATTTTATGTGGATAAATTAAAATGATAGGCCCACCGCAACCGCTAGTGCTTCTGCCGTACTTCTCACAAGTAAGTCTCAGCATGCTTTAAGAAGGAGGTCAGCCTTGCCAGGAAACTGAGACACAAAGCAGTCAAGCAAGAGGTCAGTGGCCAAGTTAGAATCCAGAAGCCTGGCTCTTCTCTAAAAGAGTGACCCCATGTTGCTGTTGTAGTGCAAACATCAACTTCCTCTCATGATAACCTGGGGAGCTGGAAGCAGCGTGAGGCTCTGTCTTAGCATGGGAACTAACACGCAGACTGCAGCCATTGCACTTGCCTTGGAAGTCGTTGCTCTTTAGTAGTAGGTCCCTGGGAATCAAAAGTTCCCCATGCAAGATAAGTCTTTTGGTGGTCATCGGGGGTTTAGGAGGTGTTTTCTGCTACTGCTGGTCTGGTCTTCAGTTTAGCACCAGAGATGATGCATCCTTGCTTCCCTTGCTGTAAAACTCTGAGGTATCCTTAAAGGAGTTAATCATGACTTTGAAATACACTTGACAGGAGCCACTTAGGAAATGGAGGCAGGTTTCAGTGTATACTGCAGTACAAGACAGCATTCCCATAACTAGTAGCAAATGAGAGTTGAACCCTGCAGCACACTGCTGAGTTTTCTGGCACAGGCTGTGCCATAGGATTATGAATGTCTTAACAAGATGGAAGAATCAGGACATCTCTGGGTCCTCGTTGATGTCTGCTTGAGCAAGTGTGGTCAAAGAATGTCTACCTGATAATCACACCACCAGTGACTTTTCTAGGGCTTTTGCTAACTCAGTGGAGACTCTCTCTAGGGTGCACTAGAGGTCAAGTAACTTCATGCTTTTTATTTCCGATACCAGAGTCTCACTCCCATGTAAGGAAATGATCATACTGCTTTGACCAATTCTTTTAATATTAAGGGTACAGCTTTGGTTTAGAAATCTGATCATCTGTGTTAATTCAAGCCCACATGGACAGGCTGTAGACACCACATACAGGTTCACCCCTACCTCAGTTTCAGTTCTTCAGCTGAAGGCATTGGATCAGGGGTGGAACTTCCAGCAATGGAAACCTTTAAGATCAGGTTAGATGAAGACTTGTTAAGGATTACATGAATATCATAGATCATGCTTAGGGACAAGGAATGAGTTTCCACATGGATGGTTCAACTGGAGATCCAAATTTTTTTTTTGTGGTGCATATCCTCATTACCCCAGTTGTTGAGTGGTTTTCCTTCTGCAGTCACCAGATGCTCTGTGATTAGAGATTACTTCTGTGCTAGGTTTTGTGTCCATCAGTTTTTAGGCAGGGTGTTAGACTGCCAGCCATGAAGTTGGGGACCAACCAGCCATTTATTGCCACGTGTTTGTGCCATTTGTCCCACTGACTTACAACCACTTTGTTTTCCTTCCGTCTTCCCTGACTCTTTCTACTAAGCCCAGAAGCCTCTACCCTCCTCTGAGTCCCAAAGATCTGCCCTCATCCTTCTGAACCATGCCATGAACTTCTGAAATCCATGCCTCCAGTTGCAGAGTTTGCAGGTCTGCTCAGGCAGGACCTCGTAAGTAATAAATAGGTCCCATCTGAGCCACAGGAAGATGGCTGCTCAAGGTTTTTCTCAGCAGCATTATTACTGTAGGTTATTTAAATATAGCTTTTCCGGGTCATTGTATTCTTCTAACCTAGAGCAGTAGCTGGCAGAACTGTAATGGATATGGCTGTGAAATTTGCATGTAGTCCTCAAAATCTGAATTCTCATCAGTTCAGGAGAAGATAGCTGTATGTTGAGAAGGGGGTTTTTTTGACTAGTATTTTGTCAGTAGTATAAAAATACCAGAATGCAGTGACTGATTAACCTCCAAAATGAGGAAGAAGCTAGTTTGTATTTGCATGCTGTGTTTAATTTTGTTTACTAGAGCATGCTGTATTATTAAAATTAGACCTGGATGGGATGATTTTTTCCTTATCCTTGGAATCTTTCAACTTTAAAATCTTTTCCTCCCTACCGATACAGAGCATAGGATCAAAATAGCAATGTCTTTTTTGTAACACTAACTCTGGGTTGTTTGATAACTTGAGGCTGTTTGTGGTACTGCTCCCTTTATTAAAAATAACATTAAAATGGCTTTAGTTTCTAAATGCAGTACTCAAAATATACTTTTTTAAAGAATGCCCGAGATTGACATTTTGACACTTCTGAACCATTTTTCACAATGGCCCCACCTCACAAATGTTTTTTGAAGTATCAGCATTTTCTAACAGCCACAAAACAGTTTTGTTGAAGAGTTCCTGACCGGCTCTATTGTAATTTCGTATCAGTGTGCGACACCATTTTCTTTGTCGCAGCATGACTCAAAATTTGTACTGCGTGTCACCAATGCAGCCTTGGGTGCTGTAGGTTCAGGTGTCGTGGGTGGGTGCCATCTGACAATAAAAACCTGAGGGTGAGCTGCTTCACTCCAGTGAGCAGCAGGGGCACCTGGGCTGCCAGCAGTTTTGCCTTGTTATTCCCTGTATTATTTTGGATGTTCATTTTACAAAGTTAGCACCATTTTATGAAAGTACAGCCTCAGCAGCCTACGTCTTCAGTATATGGATTGTAGAGTATATCTGGTTTATAGCCCCATCCTGCTCTCAGAAATGTTGTAGAGAAAATGTCTGTTGGATTTTTGCGAACAAAAGTGGGCCTTTAAACTCCTAGTTCATTTGTCTCCTTTTGTGTACTGTACAGGGCTGATTCTGCTGAGGTCTACGCTAGAGTTACATCATCTAGATTAATGCTCTTGCAAAGCACTTTTCCAAGCTCAGGGGAGACAGTCGAGGCAGTATTTCCAAAGCATCCTGGCTCTTGGCGTACCTTCACTGCTGTTTTCTTGAAAGGAAAGTTTCCAGCTGATGCGAAGTGGGAAGAAAGTTGGTTCAGCAGCTCTCACCGGTTCTGATTTGGTGTTACCGTTGGGTGGTTGAGGACAGACCTTCCTCTGCTGCTTCATGGGGCTTAGTTGAAGGATGAGTCTTTTTTAAGCCTTGAAGGCAGCAGGTGGGTAGTAGTGGTGGTGTTATTTGCTACTGTAAACGAGGCTTTTAGTGGGTCTACCACCAGTCGGGGGGAACTATGTTTTATTGACTGAAAAACTGCAGCTTACCCTTGCTGCAGTAAGCCGTGCTGTAGGCTTTGCCCTCCGACGTCAATAGCAAAGTGGGAACGGGATCGAAGCTTTGGATCTTGCTTTAAAGACGTGGGAAGAGCGTAACGGATCACAGCCTGCATCCCGATCTCTGAGGCTGTGCGCTGTGGGGGGCTAGGCTGCGAATGGCGGAGATGCTGGCTGGTGGGGGAGGCAGGGGAGATGGCAGCTGGGTATGCTGGTGCTGGTGCAAGCTGGCTGCTGACGCTCGCAGGCTGGCGGGAGGATATGCTTGATCAGCTTTGTGGGTAGAGAAAATGTCTTGGATTAGTTAGTGCTGGCAAGAGCCAAAGTGAGAAAAATATTGTGAGACTGAAGCGATGGATATGAGTCTTTCCTGGGTTTTCCATGCAGAGCTTCCCAGAGTCCCCCCTGCTCACAAGCTACATGCCACATTTTTCCTTTGAACATCTTTATATATCACTGAATTGATCCTCTCTTGCTATAAAAATGTCTCAGTTTCCTTCCCAATACGGGCATTGTTTAGCCGTTTAACTTGTGGGTGGCGGGTGCTACCATTCGTTCCTGTTGCGCCTCCTGAGTATCAGATTTGTGTTCCCTCGTTTTGGGAGGTGAGGGAAGGGTTGTGGCTGTGGGGTGACACCTCCCACCCAGACTGATTTAACCTTTTATGCTGCCCTCAGAAAGAGGTCTGGGGCAGGTTGTGCTTTTCCCTTTCTCCCAGCAGAAAGTTCCCACCATGTCACTGTTTCGCTGGGATCATTGAGAGGTCCTTGGAGTGCTGGCCTGGAATAGCGCTGGGCAGAAGAGGGCAAGCAAAGCAGCAGCTAAAATGAAAGTGTTGATGGGTTTGATTGCTGTTCATCTTGTACATTGTGTCACCAGGGACTTTCAGAGCACATTTTCAAGTATGTTGGGCAGCTTGCCTGTAGGACAGTATTACAGTATTAATAAAGGAGCAGACAGGAAGGAATAATGTCCAGGTTTTTCCAGATCAAACTGGAAAAGAAGCAGATAGGGAGTAAGGAAATAGTGATTTCAGTGCAGTAGAGAAGGCTGTCAGGCTTAGCAGGGTGATTGCTGATTGGCAAGAGCCATTAAGAGCAGAGTACATTAGTGTCAGAACATTTCCCTCCCACATTCCTTCAAGTCTCTGTAGCCCAACTGGTACAGGATGCATGTTTGCATCGTGAAGTGCCAGTAAACCAGTCTAGAGAGGAGCCAGGCTTATCCTGGCTGACTTAAATAATGTAAAACTATTGTCCTTTAGTGGGAAACACTAAAAATCCCAGAGATAGTGCTTGAGCCCCTTTTATGTGATGAGAAATTAATTCAATTATCTAACCCATACAGCCAATAGTGAGATTAATTTATGCTTCAAGTTCTAATATTAATCTTTAATTTAGCTCAATGCCTCTTCATCTAGCTGGGAGAGCTCAGTATCTCCTGACTGTGCTGTTTTGATCAAAGATGCTGTTCTTCAACAGCTGTGACCCCCCCGCTCCGCAATCCAACATAGCAGTCCTAGATACAGACCTCTGCTTATTTGTATGAACAAGCCTGCTAGTAAAGATACTAGCTGTAAGCAGCCCTTCTTCCTTTTAAAAGCAGGGCCTGTGTGTGGGAGGGTTGGGGACCGTTTACCTACCCTCCCTTTTAGGCACTTGGCTCCCATGTGCGGTCTGTCCCTTGGGCAGCACGTGTGGCTGGTCACACGAAAGCTCCTCTGCAGAGCCCCCCCACCACGGCCGGGGCTGGAGACAACCCTCGGGTATTTCTCTTCAGCCCACTGCTCGGGGAACTGAGCCTCTTCAATCTTGACGACTTGCAGGTGGGAGAGTGCATATGCTGTTACTTTTGGAACCAGGCACTTAAACAGTGTAGGAGTCTTTTTGACTCGGGATAATTCGGTTTGCCTTGGACGAGTATTTTGCCCATTCAAATACAACCTTTCACTCTTCCCTTCCGGCTTTCATGTTTTGGTGTATAGTCATGTGTCACACGTATTACGGTTGCTGACGTGTTCCTGTGTATTTTGATAGACAAGCAAGTTCAGAGGAAATCCTAGGCCCCTGAGTGCAGAGGGGTGTAAGGCAGAGGACTGCACAGGTCCCAGGCTCCAAACTTCTTCCGTCTGTTTCATCGTCTCTCACTTCCCTTGTTCCGAGGTACTTTGATTTTAACACGGCAGGACTTCTGCCTAAACTCTTTCTGGACCATCTTTTTATACCTTGTCCCACCTTGTCAGTTGGGTTATGTCTCCTTTCCATTATTTATTTCCTTTACCCCAATGGGATCGTCCCTCCAGAGGGTGTCACGATGTGGCAGTGCACATGCCAGCCACCTCTAGCAATGGACTCGTGGGATAACACAGATCCCATCTGCGATGTCCTGTAGCCTTTTGTTGCATGTTTATATAGCATCTAGCAGAGTAGCATCTTGTCTGAATTGCTATGCAAATACATAGGATTACTCATGAGAGTAGGGAGGATTAACTCCATAATTCATACAGATGATGCTAACGAGAGTTTAGGGAGGACGCTTCGTAGCAGTCTCTTAGGTCTGCTTTTGCTCTGATCTCCCCGAAGTATCACCTGTGGGCTTTGAGAGTGTGGTTGGCAAACTGCAGTCTGAGATGCTACAGACCTCATCTGATGAAATTCCTGGCTGGGGGGAATAAACAAGCAGTGTTGTATGTTTTGCTTTAGGAAATTCAGAGAGTAGTTAAGTCTGTGTTTTAAACCTCCTCCATAAACAGACTCCAGCTGTGAGTCCTGGGATCTGTACCCTCTTGCTCCAAGCTGCAGTGCCAAAATAGAAACAGGCTTTTTCCTGGACAGGCTTTGTCCTGAGATGATCTCTGGGTTTGTGAATGTGTTCTGACTTGGCAAAAAAACCAGTCGTTTAAAATATTCAGCACGACAGCTGTGAAACTGTGCATACCATGGTCTGGTGACTGACCGGAGGAGTAACAAGTGCCCTCTGCAGAATGACACAGCCAACGCTGGCGTCAGTTCTGACAGCTCCAGCCTCGCCGGTTTGTGGCACATCACCCCTTGTCTTTCGTGGCTGAGAGGTGGAGGTGCAGCTTTTGCCACGAGTTAGAGAAGCGGAAGATGCAAGACAAAAAGTAAAGGTCATAAAATCCGTTTGCAACCTGGGAATGCATTGGTGTTTGCATTGCAGTCTTCCATGTGCAAGGCTAAAATAGTATAATGTCTATGTGTAGCTTTAAAGGGGCAGAGTGCTCCAGTGACCTTCCTAGGCTGTAAACTTCACATTTGATCATGTTGTCTATTTACAGGTAAAGAACCAAACATTTGGGCTGCAAAGGCTTGTTACCAATTTGCGGTGCGGCCCATTTGTATAAATCTCAATAGAAGACATTCCTTTTGATGGAAAAGAAAGGCCAGCACTTACAACAAACCCCATTATAGTGCATTTATGACAGTACAAATTAGACAGATGAGCAACAGTATTTGGAGGAAATTTCTGTAAGCTTCTTGGTGGTTACTGTAGACAGTACTGCACTGTAGAATTACATGTATCATTTGTCCAAGTGGAAGTCACTGCTGTGTCCCCAGTTCAAGCTCATATACAGCACTACAGATACTGTGCTAGGATGGTTGGGTACTAACATGCCCTTTCTCTTCTTTAGAGATGCTTACTGCAACTAACTTATGCTGGCATGTGGACATGTAAGTCCCAGGTGAAAGCATTGAGTTTTCCAGGCTTATCAGTGGATTAAAGTTGGCAACAAAGACAAAACCCTGGTCATTTCTTTTTAGCTAGCTTATGATAAATAAAGGAACTCTGAAGTGTTTCTCCCCCCCCCCCCCAAAGGGGGAATGTCAGATAGACTGTTTTTTCCCTTTCCTCTCTTAAGAATACGGTGTCTCAGAAGTATAAAATTGCTTTTCCTTAATCAAAAAGACAAGAATCTTGGAGCTTTAATAGAGACATTTTCTTCTCAACAGTTCTCAAACATTTGTGCTACATTGGATTTAATGACACAGAAGTTTTAAAGGGACTGAATAAATCACTTCTTTTGCTTTTCGTCAAGTAACATGCTGGTGATATAGCCTCCGTTAGAGATCTGGTAGATCTTTCAGGAAAAAACAGCATTAAAACAGGACTGAATTTACTGTGTTTAAAAAACAGCAGTGGAAAAACACGCCTCAAATACATAAATGTTACTGCTAAACAGAAAAATGTCAGATGTGCACGAGGTCTCTTCTATTCTTGGAGACCTCGGTTATATTCGGTAAATATATTCAGTTACTAGTGGTAACTTGGAGGACACTTAAGTGCAGGGAAGAGAAGGAG
This sequence comes from Haliaeetus leucocephalus, assembly GCF_000737465.1. Lineage (NCBI taxonomy): Eukaryota > Metazoa > Chordata > Aves > Accipitriformes > Accipitridae > Haliaeetus > Haliaeetus leucocephalus. Next base: position 9,229,403 of record NW_010972753.1, read on the forward strand.
GGATAGCTAAACAGAAGGCTGACAAGGAGGTGCAGCTGTGCCAGCACGCGTTGGCTGGCTGAAACTGCGGCGCAGCAGCCGAAGGATGAGTTAAAGCTCTGGTAGATCACAGCACAGTTTGTTCTTTCTGATTTATGAATCCCACACTTTGAGTGTGTCTTTGCGTTGCTGTATTAATGGCTTCATGAGTGTGTGCGTATCTTCGTCAGGCAGCAGTGTATCGTCTATGTCAATCATCAGGCAGCAACAATATGCACACACAGTGCTACATTCTCACCCACTTGGAAGAGGCTTTTGCTTTGCAAAATGTAAAGCCAGGGGTATGTCACCACATCTTCCAAACTGGCCCCTAAAGAGAATTGTTAGTCACTAGTAAGGGCACAAATAGCTCTTATTTGCTTTACAGTTAGATCAAGCTTATGGTGCATTACCATTCAAATGTTACAACCTGTATTTCCAGCACAGTCACTCAGCTCTCATGCATAGATGCTGTCAACCCAGGGAAAATGAAAATCCAAAATGCTGAAAATAAACAAAACAATACGCTTACATGTACTGCAAATACATCACATCTTGTTTGTTACGTACAACTCCTTTTATGCAACTCCTCCCACTCTATTAATAAAATGTTCTTAAGGTTTTGAAGTGGAAAGCTCAGCAGTTGCTGATGCAAAATGACAGCAGCACAGAGTGATGATGATTTACACCACCCACAGATCAAGTCTGAAGGCTTTATTTACATGCTGCAAGACTGTTTGCACAAGGCTTTGCCCAATTTGGCGCCTGGGAAATCTGGCGGTGAAACAATTTAGTTGTGTTATGAAATTAAAAAGCCTTCTAAAGACTTAAGGCATTAAGTGCTCTTTGCATGCTGCTGTATTACATTCATAAAATACCCAAGCCTGGCTCTAATGGGCTGTAAACGAAGTCTTGGTGAAAAATATATCAAAATAAAACTACAGACAGCCTGGGAGAATGCCTTCCAGGTTCCTCATAAAGACTTCATACCAATTAGCAAAGCTAGTCCCAGAGAGCACCTAACAGGCTTTACGCTAGACCTTGCAGATGCTGGGACAGGACTTTTGCTTTTTACAATACCAGTATTTACACCAACTATGGGCTTGAGTGATAGGAAACACAAGATTTGCAGCGAGAGCAAGGCAAATGGTATCATTTAGAAGGGAAGATAAAATTGTTACTACTAAGAAAGTGGGAAGTTAGAGCTGCGTGGGCTGAGTTCTGTCCTTACTTGGCTTTGGAGAATTATGTGATTTTATTCTGTGACTCAGAATTGTTTTTACAGCATTTGCGTCACCCAGAAAAGTTGAATCTGCATAAGACTCAGCATGTTCCAGGAGAGAATATTTTGTTCTGTAATATGAACTCACTAACAGACACTGACAGCTTTCATGTTTTGCCTTTCTTATTATTATTGTCATTCAGGCATAAACTGCAAAATGTCTCAGAGCTATCAGGTTGTGTTGCCACAGCAAGTACATGCAGTATCGGGGAAAATCCTAACGCTTGGAGAATCGTTTTACAAATCAGCAGCAGTGAATTTCATTTCTTGAGAGAGCCGTGAGCTTTTAGTTTGCCTCCTTCGGCTTCTGGTCACTTGTGGAAAAACACAGCCTGTGTACGAAGTAGATAATGTAACTGCCCCCCTCAGTTCCACCCGGATCTGACCCGTATTATTTCACTTGCAGAGCCTCACCCATTATAGGTGCCACAAATTAGTCACTGCCCTGAAGTGTAAACGCTTGTGTTTTTCCATCCAGGAGGGTTGTTAGAGGATTTGGCACATAATGCCGTAAGGATGTGGCAGAACTGAAAGTAGGTGAGCTTGGGCATTGGTTTGAAGGTGCAGCAAATCCAAGCAAATACACGTTTAGGCCTTTGAAGGCTGGGTCACAAATGCTGCAGCAAAGTGCTGATCCAATATTGGCTCACTCTGCTTGTTCAGACGTGTGCAAGTGTTTCTGAGAAGTTATTTTTGTGCTGGCAGGCTTTGCGAGAGATCAGGTGGTGTCTGCCCATGCGGCTCTGCGTTTCTACAAGCTGGAGATCATTTCTCTTCCTGCAGCTGGCACGGAGCTGTCATAAAAGTGTGACGCTGACATAAACACCGCTCTGGCTAATTAGACAGAAATGAGGTTGCGTGCCTGCACCCAGCCTGGAGCATGTCGGTAGCACCGTGCGGATTGGGTTTTATTAACGGCTGTGGAAGAGCTTCATCCTCCCATCCAGTGCTTGGGGCTGAGTAACAGCTCAGACACCACTGAAAGCCCAAGCAAACTGAGTTTTTTCTTGCTCCAAGCGCCTCGCATGTGTCCGAGGGAAGGACGCTCGCCTTTACCCCCCCCGCTTTGCTGGAGAGCACTGGCACTGGACTTCGACTCTAGTTCACCCTGTTGCTTGTTTGGTGCTGAGCTAAGGCAGGATGGTGGTTCATCACCCTGTGAGCTGTTTATGTAAAGGAAACTTCCTTCTCCCTCACCTACTAATTTTTACAATTTTTTTTTTTGACAACTGCATTTTGCCAGTGGTCTACTTTGGGCTTTTGCTTTTCATTCACTCAAATTTCGTCAAGAAAAAAGGCTGAGGCTGAGTAAGGTGCAGTCATAGGCTGCAGCCCGGGAGGGGGAGGCACTGCACTAATCTCCAGCTCTCTGTCTCTCCTCTTGTGTCCAGAGGAGAAAAAAATGAAGCTGACACAATTATCAGATAGCTCATTAACTGAATCCCATCAGAACTGGTCACTTCGCAAATTCTTGGTGATTTAATTCCCCCATTTAATTAATTCCTTCCCTCAAAATGATTAGCTCACATTAGAGACAATTATTACCTGTTAAATTTCCATTTGATAATTAGTGCTCTTCTAGGCCCTGGTTAAGCTTTCTTGCCGTGTCAGATTTGTTCAAAAGCAGACACTTAAGTCTGTTGATTTGGGGTTCTGTTACTCTTGCCATTTCCCATTTTACATATGGGAAGAAGACAGGCTGCCCTGTCATCGGGGCAGGGGTCTGATAATGCCAGAGGGGCCTCCTGGAAGAGGTGGTTCCCTCCCCATCTCTGCTGTGGACTCTGCTGGGAGAGACAAAAAACAAAAATAAGAACCACCCCAAAATTAATTACAGCACAAAACTTTGACCTTTGCAGCTTCTGCTCTGCTGGTGCCCCCAGTCTCTGGGCCCTGTATTTTTTTACCTGCGTGAGTGTTTGTCCGGCATGGGGCCAAGGACATAGTGTCCTTGAGAGGGGTTGCAGCAGCGAGGGCTGCCTGCGAGGGCTTTCACGGTGGATGGGGGAATTTTGGGGTCTGGTCTCGGCTCCTGAGGCTGCTTCTGCATTTTATCTACAGATTGGTTCAATGCAAAATGCGGAAGCTGTCCAGGAAACAGAAGGCAACGCTTCCCCTCCGCCGCCCCCCCGGATGTGTTTGCAAAGCCCTGTCTCCTCTTTCAGTATGTTTCTGCCAGACAGGAGCCTGCTGGCATTATTTATTAATTTTGCTGCACAGTGTCATGGTTTCAACAGGAGGGGGGGATAGTCCCCTTTTGATCCGCACTGGCCCATCGCTTCTGTTGGTGGGGCACTTCTTTAAGGCAGAGGGTGGTGTGGGTTTGGCTCTCCCCGTATGGTGGAAAGCAGAGAACTTGGGGCGGCTGTTTGTCAGGCGAGCGCTCAAAAACCTGCTGGTTACACAAGCCTTGGGTGACATTTCTCCTATAACTATTGCGGCGTGCCGCGGAGCACAGTTTGTCCCTGTATGCTGCCAGGGGAGTGGTGGCAAACGCTCTCTTCATCCTCGCCTCGCCGGGGAGGTTGCCCTACTCGAAAGCGACTGCCGGGCTGGGCTCCGTACACGAAATAAGGTGGAGGAGGGCAAGGTCTGCGAGCAATGCCCCAGCAACACCTGATGGCGTGTATTTGGACTGGGCTACTGCTACTGCCCGGCACAGCCCCAAAGCTGCCGGAGGGGTGTTCTCAGAGAAGGTGTGTTCGGGTCTGGGCTTTGCTGGCACAAGCCAACCTCGCTGTACCCTGTTGCTGCCCTGGCTGCCCAGCCCGTTCCCCTGTGGACGCTACAGCCCCTCAAGTTGGGAGGGACCTGTGTGTGCGCCTTTTCTCCGCACCCTGTGATGAGGGCCGATGCTGTAGCCCTTCAGCTGGAGACCCTCAGGCACCATGCAGCCAACCTGGGAAGGTCCTTCAGACCCGATGGGATGCTCTGTCAAAGGCACCTACGGAGCATCTACCCAAAATAACAGACAGAGGGTGTCCCAGCTTGGTGCTCTCATTCATCACTTCCACAGTCTGCTCCTTGTTTTGCAGTTTTTAAATTGCACCACTAAAAATCATAGCAGCAGCCCCAAGCAGCAGTTTCCCTATCCTGTTTAAAGGCAAGACAAGCATTTCTGTCACACTGGTGAGCCCGTTGCTCTGGTAGGAGAGAGAGATTGTGGATGGGCTGTCACCAAGTGCACCTGAGCGGCTGCCGCGAATGCTTGGTTAGTGCCAGGGCTGGAGAGGCTGTGTTTTGGATGTCCTGGAGATGCTGCCAGGCACCGGGGTGAAGGGAGACACAGCCCTGCATGGCCAGGCACGCTGTCCCTTCCCCATCCCACACCCTCATGAGCCAAATGTGTCCCGCCAGCACAATCTGCTAAGTCCCAGAGGAGGAGCATGAAAGTGCTGCCTAATCAAAGGGAAATAATAACCATAGTGAGAAATTCTCGGTAGAAGACAGTTTTTTTGAGGGCTGCGGTGTCTTGCAGAGCCCTGGTGTGATTTATTTTTAATGCTGAACATCTAGCCCTCCTTCGCATTTCCCACAGCTTGGCTCGATCAATGTGCTTCTGCAGCACCTCCCTCCCCCTGCCTCGTACACATAGTGTTTACTTCTTCATTTATTATCTGTTTCCCACCATAGAAAGAGAGCAGATACTCTCTACTCTCTGTTATAACTCAAATCCAGCACGGTAGCTCAAAGAACTTGTTGCAACACACTTGTTGCTGAAGTGCAGCTGCTGTAGCACAGCTTTTCTGAGAAGTGCAAAGAGGGTTTATTTAGCCCACCCATCTGCAGGCTCCCACGGACCTCACGCAACCTGCGCAGCATCCCTATATGCAACCTAGAAACAGTTAAGGGATTTGCAGGCTGCAGCTTTGCGGCTATCGTGCTAGCAGGAGTAGAGCTTTCTCTTCACGTTGCCAGTTGCTAGGCTTGGGACTCAGCGCCGATCCTATCCGAGAGAGTAGTACTTGCCCTGCTGCAGAGGAGTTATTTCTTCTGTCACTCTTGATTTGATATCGCGGAAAAAACTGTTGTGCCCCTTCTCCCTCAGGTACCGTGGTCTTCTGCAGCTGGCAGGAAACAAAGCCTTTTGCATGAGCAGAAGTGGTATACTTCTGTGATCCATAAATACACCCCAGTGTGGAGGATTCGCTGTGTTTGCCCGTAACACAGCCACGGGGGCTTTTTTGGCAATGTTCAGGGTTGGCACGGAGGAGGAGGTTTCAGCAGCCCATAAAATCACAGGCAGGGAACGAGTGGGAAGAAGAACATGCGGGTGTAAATGTGTGCTTACCTACCACAGTGGCTGTTCCCCTCCCACCCCCGAGCTCTGCTAGCTTTAATCGTCTTAGACCCACGCACAAACTCTGTGTACATCAGGTGGTGGATGTTTGAGTAGCTGCATTACTGTAGCTGGAGAATCTAACCCCCTTGCAGATGAACTTGGTGGAGGTCTGGAGAAAGCAGCGTGGCAGACGGCTGCCCCATCGGCTGCTCCCTGTCCCCTCCAGTGCACCCTGGAGTGATGCTCGGTTTCTTACCAGAGTTTCATGCACGCCATGTTTGGGCTCCCTGAGTTTTTTTGTCCTTTACCCATGACACATCCTTTCTCAGTGGTCCAACACATGCCGTTCAGGTGCGCTGTACCATGTGGGGAAGCTTTTTCTCTCACAGCTGCAGGGAGGAGCACTGGAGACTTTCTTATGCCCCTTTCCTTTTCTAGTAGGGGGCATGGGTGAAAGGTGTCTATGTGGCTATTCGTACTGTAACGTTAGCTGGAAGGAGGACTCAGCCATATTGAACATTTTTTATTAAGTTCTCTTGCTGTGTTTTCAGCCCGGTCCTTTAACTGATCTGGGCTTGATTATGCACTGAATGCATTGCCATTACATGCTGAGGAAGGCATGGTAAGTTCATTTAACAAATCTTTCAGATCGTCTGTAAGTGTATACTGCTCTAACCTCCTGTTGAGTTCGCTGGTTATTATGTTATTGAAGTTTATTCCTGATTTGATGAGTGGCTCCTTTCCTATCTGCCAGCATCTTTGACAGGCAACAGAATTATCCTTTTAGATTTATTACCAGGGAATTATGGCTGCTTGGCGTGATGGAGTGCTCCTTGTTACTTGGTGTTCAGAAACATTAGTCAGGTGGGAGAAAGTACTGTAACTGGTAGAGCAAAAATCACAGTGCAGCACAGTTGTAGCCCCCTGGAGTCCTCGATTCAAGAGTCCCAGGACTTCTGGTTCATTCTCTCCGAGTATCTGATCTGCCTACAGAGCAGGCTCCTGACAGAAGTGCCCGAGTTAAGCGGAGACAGGTAGGCGATGAACCTGCCCCAAATGTTAACACTCTACAGCGGGGAGAAGGTGCCACTGATCCTGTCATGTAGGTGGGAGAGATGAATCACCAGGAGGTAAATAAACTATCTGGCGAAGCCTGGGAGGGCTGTTGGCTTTGATAACGTATTGCCCGGTGTGTGTTTATTGCAGACAGGGCTGTTTCAAAAGGCGTTTGCAGTGCTGTGTTTTAAGTTCATTGTGCATTGCCCATACGTGGCTGTGGAGGCAGCTTTATTAAGATTAATGGACTCACTAGCCACTAACAGGGAATTAAGCGGAGCTCACTGTGATGTGTCCTTGCCTTTGTGCGTGTACTGCGCAGCCTTCCCATTAGATAACAAGGAACTGCAAGTAGTCACTGCTTTGGGCAGCAGCCTGTGGAAAGCCTGAGGACTTAGGCAGGAGGCAAGCGGCTCCCTGTTTATTACACAGGATAGAAATGACCCTGCGGATGCCAAAGGGCTGGGGCAGGGCAGCTGCTCGGCTCCTAGTAAAAGCAGCATGAGCCTAAACCCTCCCAGGGCTCCCCAGCTGTGCATGCCTGCACCACTGGTACCCTTGGACCAGCGGGGAGGGCAGGTTGGCCAGCACAGGCACTGCCAGTCTTGACTTTCCCCGTCTGCTAGTGGGATGTGCGAGCAGCAGCTGCCTGCTCGGCCGCACGCCGGGCGAAAGCGGTGATGCAGCACAGCACGCCGAGCTGAGGGCTGTTTGAAGGCAGAAGCGAGGGCAGGGCTCCCCACACCCTGCAGAGAAAGACGGGCGATGCAGCCCACGTTCAGGCTTCACCTGCAGCGGTTGATCCCTGAAATGCGACGTCTGAGTGTGGCTGGCCAGTTTTAGGAAAAAAAAAATTGTGATGGAGGCCAAGAGTCATAGCGCAGATGTAGGAGATGTAGATTCAAGTTCCTCTTCAGCTTTAGTTAACACAGATCTGAGCCCAGCTTCCTTCTCCCTCCCCAAGGCTGCTCTGGGTATTATGGGGAGTCAGCCGGTAACCCCAATGATGTTGTTTTTCAGCATCACATCCATACACATGTATTGCAATGGGAAGCAGGAACTTGCTTCCCAGGTGAGTGCCCAGCCCCTCACTGCAGAGCAGCCCACACCGGTCCTTTCTTGCTGGAAATGTTACTGTTTGATTAGCACGAGTGAGACACGAAACCACATCCACAGGATGGGCTGGGAGAGACCCCGTGAGCTGGTGTAAAAGCTGGTGGCCTGGACAGTCTTGGAGAGGGTCCCTGTCTGGCCTCGCACAAGGCAGTGGGAGGATTTCACCCTGATGGAGCCACACTCCATCCCCTGGGCTCCTTGTCCCTTTTGCATGGGGTCTGCGTGATGACTAACTGGGCCGTCGGCAGAGGTTTGGGCTGACAGACGAATAACGCTAGCCTGTGGTTTGCTGTGCACTGCTTTTGCTTCAGTCTCCCTACCCTAGAGTGTGCTGTTCCCTTTCAGAAGATGCTCCTGCTGCAGCTGCAGGCTCCTGGGCTTCTCCTGCTGCAGGGCTTGGCCATCGTGCAGCAGCTGGGTTGGGGCTTCAAATCTGGTGCCCACCTTGACCCTCTCCTCTTTCTGCTGCTTCATTGGCTTCGCTTTCCTTACCCTCCCCGTGGGTAAGTGGCTTTTTGGTGGCTATTTCTTGCCAAATGCTGCTGCTGGCTGCCTTGGTGCTTCCCTGCTTCCTCCTGCCACGGACCAGGCGGTGAAGAGTCGTGTCCCCCCCCCCGAGTTACTCCCACAGGTAGCTCGCAGCCAGCCGAACCCCACTGCAAGGTGGCTGCAGGGCTGCTTCGCCCTCGGGCTGGGTTTATTTCTGAAGGGCAGGAGTCATTTTGACAGCCCGGAGGCACCGTTGCTGGTGGCAGCCCTCCTTGCTGAGGATACACGGGGAGGACATCGTGGCGGGCACCGCAGCAACTCTCTTTTCCAAGGGGTTTCTTGAGGCGGCGTGGGTCTTCTCCAGCAGAAGGCAACCTGACGAGGGCACAGCAGCCTGAAGGGGCCGGGCAGGCTGCGAGGGGGCTGCAACATGGGGCAGAGCATGGCAGACAGTGTGCGTGGAGCACCCAGGCTGGGCAGGGACCAACGGCGCTGGGCTGCGATGAAATGAGACCCCCCCGAGCCCTTGGGCAAGGGTGAGGGGAGGCCCCAGGGGTGGAACTCCCCATATAACAACTACAGGTGCCCTCGGAGCCCTGGAGCTTAAAGCCTGAGCAAAGTCTAGGGGCCTCAGTCCAGACAAAAATGACCCCCCTGCCTGCAGAAGAAAAGCTGTCCTGTCTTCTGAGCGAGGGAAGGGCTCTTAACTCCTTGCTCGTGAAGTCCTGGTTGGCTCCTCAGCTGCTTCTGCATCTCCTGTAAGCACCAACATCACGCCTGCACCAAGCGCTGTTTCTGGCAGTGGTGTGGGCTGTGCTGAAGTTGCAAACCCCAGCATGGCTGCCCCTGGTCCGTCCTGTCGTCTCGAACCGCAGCAGTCCCTGCTGCAGAGGACTCATCCTCCCCACCCCAAACCTACGCCATCCGGAGCTGCGCGTGCAGCAGCGTGGCCGGCTGGGCGACCACCATACACACAGCCCACGTCCCCACGAGGCAAGAGCTGACAACAGGAACCCCGGCGAGAAAAAAAACGCTGAGGCAGCTCCTTCAAAGGTCACCCCAGCGATTACATGCACAGGAGAGGCTCGGATGTGCCACGCAGCTGCTGCGAGACCAGGGGAAGTATGCACCGCTCTGCGGCTGCTATTGCAGAAGCGCAGGAAACCAAAGCCCGGGGCGGATGGAGGGGTTCGGGTGCTCTGCGGCACAGTGACCTCACCCCCCCCCGCACTAGTCCCATGAATGCAGGCAGGTCTTCGAGATAAAAAAAACAGGGGAGCGAAGATGTTCAGCCACCGGTCAGGCAAGCAGCTCTGCCTCTTCACTGCTTTGAAAAGGGCAGCGTTTGGCTGGAAGCATCAAGATGTGCGATGCTTGGGGTCCAGCTAACCCAGCACTGGTGTCTAATGGTTGTGAAGGTGTCCCCAAAGCTGCACGGCTCTCTTGTCATCCTCCGTTGGTGAAAACGGGCCCCGCTGAGGTCCACGATGGCACCCACAGGTAGATGGCTAAAGTGGTGAGATGAGTCCCACCAGCTGTTTTTAGCCAACCTTTGAAAATAAAGGGAATATTTTAACCTGCAGCTGAACCACCGCACGCACTTAGTGGTCCCCAGTGATCATTTTAAATCATACCAATGTGTATCAGAGGTAGGAGCTACATTCAGATCCTTAACCCACCATCACATGAAATGCCCCTGGCCATGAAGAAATGGGTTGTTAGAAGCAGTCTTGCATCAAGTCTGCACAAGCTTGCCCTGCAAGGTGGGCTTGTCCTCACAGCCAGCTAGTGAAGCTGTGCTAAGGCTTACATGTCCCCAGCACACACAGCCAGAGCAGAGCGAGCTCCTCTGGTCAGGGCTGAATTCTCCAAATTCTTTTGGTGGAAGATCAGATATAAACATCTATTTATTTATTTTTCAGTGGCAGTATAGCTCTGCTGCTTTCTGGGCTTGGCTCCACTGCTGTGTTGACCTCTGGCTTCTCTGAGTTCCCAGAGATTAAAAAGGGCAGGACGGGTCATGAGGAAGAGCCCTTGGTGGCAAAAAAATTAATGGCGCAGAGCTGCAGTAGCAAGGTCTATAGCTTCCGAGTCTACTTCCAGCGTGGCAGCCACAGCAGCTTCCCAGCACCGAGCATCTGCAGTGTGCGCAACCCTCAGCGTTAACCAGCAGTGAGTCATGCTCTCAAAAGTGTTGAGGTATGGTTTAAAGCCCAAGTTTGTTTATTTTAAGAATAAATGCTGGCCTACCGTATGTACTCCCTGGTATTTAAGTTTTTCTACATAAGAGGACTAGAAACTTTTCTTTACCAGGCCTCTTTCTCACATTGTCATGCCCTTTCAGGACCAAGGGTTATCGGGAGATGAATCAGGAGCTGCAAGAGCTGGCAGAGGTTCACGGGAAGCACTGGGTGGCAAGCTTGGTGCTCCTTGCAGCGCTCTGCTGAAGCCACTCGCAGGACGATGCTCCCTGACCAGCTGGCTGCCAGCAGCAGGACACTTTCCTAGAAACTGTGACCTCAGTGTGTCTCCCACCCCCAGCCTCCCCCCGTGCACATGCTGAGATGTTCGTATCTTCTCCGTGCTGTGGTCTGGAGGCGCTCCTGGTGATGCTCCTGCTCAGAGATGATGCACAGAAATGTATTGCTGTAAGCCTTGGGGCTGCTGCTGCTGGCCAGGCAGGAGCTCCAGGTTGCCAGCACAGGTTGGCTGTGGGTGGGAGAGCTCACGATGGGTCAGGACACGGGCTGTTTCAGCCGTTCCCACCTCCAGCCGCAGCAGAAAAGGCCGGAGTGGGGCTGGGCTCCATTGCCAGGCTAGCTGCAGCCACTGAGCTATGTATGTGGGACACTGACGGCAGAGCTGCTGTCAGAAGCTCCTGCAGGAGCTAATAATATTTGTGCTGGTCTACGGCAAGGCTGCCCGTTGCAGTAGCTCTCCGAGAGGTGCTCCCTGCCAGCCTTCCTCCAGCTTCTGCTGGAGCCTCCTTCGGCAGCATGGCTAACAACACCGTGGCTGCTGATTTTCCAGTAGGCACCTACTGCCACCTTCCCCCCACCTCTGAAAGTGACTGCTGAGGTGCATACAGCTCCCACTTCAACACCCCCCCCCCCCAATCCCCAACCTACCAGCCCCCATCCACCCATTGTACCCAGCAGAGGTTCCCAGTACCCTCCATAGGGGATGTGGTTTGCCAGGTCCAGCAAGCTGCCCCTCTGGAGGAGGTGGGTCTGCAGATCCCAAAAGCACTTTCTGGGGCTCAGTAGTCCTTTATGTCCCATCCCCACCAGTCCCTTACAGTGCACATGGAAGAAGAGCAGTGAGGCACAGGATTGCCGCAGAGTCTCAGCAGAAGTCTGGTGCCTTGGTGCAGATCATCCCTTCCTCATTTCTGACAAGTAGATTTAGTATTGCTGTGCAAACCAAGCAGCAGGTCTAACACACCAAATTGTCCCCGAGTCCTGCGTACCCTCCTTGCCCACTGCCTCTAACCCTTGTCTACAGCATGTGTGCACCTGGGGAGAGACAAGGTTTCTGGTACCACTGTTAGGGCTCTCATAAATATTGGGGAGAAAGGAGCTGGGAATAGCACTTTCCCCTCCTCCCCCCTAGTTTTCTGCACGGCCGAAAGGCCAGTGATCTGCTTTCTGTGATCACATAGGTTGTGGTTTCCCGGTATTCCCATGGGAACCGGGACCTTCAGGGGAACCAGCAGCTGCCCCAATGCTGGTGAGCACCCAGACAGTGCCACTTCTGTCCCCACAAGGTCTCCAGCAGCTTCAGCTCCTGTGTGTGGCTTTGCAAATCTCCTTCTCTGTGCAAAACAGCACGGTGCAAAGCGCAGAAGTGCAAAGCTGGGAGGGGGGTTGGTACAACAGCACTGGGGAAAGGTATCCTTCAGATAAAAATCGGTGCTATATGGGTCACCCCCTTCCCTCCAGCCTGTCCCCCAGCACCAGCCTGCTTACATGCTGTTTAGACAGGCACAAATTTCCTGAGGTGCCAGCCAGGTGCCTTAAGACTGAGGGAAAGCCAAAACAAAATAAACCTGATGTAGCTGGGTGCTTTAATTTGCAGGAAGTGCCGAGCAGCAGCAGGCTGGTTCCCAGCTGAATCTCTCCTGCTGTATCAAGCATAAATTCATCAGGTATTCCATTTCCTGAAAAAAAAAAAAAGCAGAATAATTCACTTCTTTTAGAAATGAAGAGTAGAGCTATTTTTCCCTCTGACATGGTGAACACAATTACCTAAGGCATGGGAGGCTGAGATAACTCACTTATTCAGCCCCCATTCTCCAAAGAAACCATCATCATTCTGTCAGAAAAGGCTTTAAAACCCAATTCACATCCTGAATGCTAAGACGTCGCCACATACAGAACCTGTCCTTATGATTTCCGTGCACCAGCTGCAGCATCACAAGCAAAACACACTCATAGACAGGGCAGAGTTCATTATTATCAGGGCCATAGACACCATGCAAGCTCCCTGTGTTTGCTGACCCTTCTCCCGGTGCTGTTGGCGTCTCCTTGTCCTTCAGGAGCAATTCCCAGCACAGCAAAGCACACGGGCATCCTGTTAGCAGTGTGAGCCACGGTGGGACTTGGAAAGCGTGCATGGGGGAAAAGAGTCGTAAGCTGCGTTTGTTCGGAGAGCTCAACGAAGGGAAACCATAAGCCTGCGCTTGCCCCCAAATATAATCCCGTTAAGGCTGCACCCTCCACTCCCACCTCCTCTGCCATTATATAATAGGGAGTGGAGTAATGACTTTCAGCAATGCTGTTTGAATGGCAGCGATCCAATTCTGAACTGTATTTTTCTTTTTTTAATGGTGGGGGGAGAGGGGGGTGGCGGGGGGGGGGGGGGCGTCAGTTTGGTTTGTCTGCAATCCCTGTTTTGCTTTGGGAGCTTTAGAGGACAGACACATTCTTCCATCTCTGCTAATCCTCCTCTGATACAGAGGATTTTCCTGCCATTAAATGATAGCTTGTGAGAAAAAAATGCCAACTTTTCAGAGACTGACTCGTATGGCTAATGGCAGCCTCATGAGCAGGAGGGAGGACACAGCCACTGCCTGGCTAGGTAAGCAATGTATCTAGGTGATTTCTGTTGGGAATTTTGGTTTCGACTGTTTGATGCTAAGCTGGTGACGCTCCTCTGTACCAGCGCGTATTTCTTAGGGAGAGGGCCAGCCTCTTACTGATCTTTTTTCACCTCAGATGATAGGAACCTGCCCTTGGCACGGCTGGTGGGAAGGATGTGGATGAGCTCCTGAAAAGGAGTAGCACGAAGCCGCAGGATTCCCTGAGAAGGTCAGTGGTGGAAGAAAGATACCAGAAAGGTGCTGGAGACTTCTTCAGTTTGAAAGCTTGTGGGAGAGCTTTTTCATTCATCTTCCTTTCTAAACATAGATCTTATTGTGGGAAAATGATGCAGGGAAATGACAGAGGATGAAACCTGTCTCTGTTCTTTCTGTGTGCTTTTAGATCCCTCAAGTTTGCTTGCCAGACCTGAAATGCCACTAGTGAATAATCAAGGTAATGTTTGCCATCATTTTAAATGGTGAGTATACTCTTATTCTGCATTACCCAGTAGTGGATTAGACAGATCGTTTGGAAAGGCGTATGTTAAATACTCAATTACTGCAATCATTGTCTCTTTACCCTTCTAAAACCTCTGCAAACATCTTTTTAGTCTCTCACTTTTCCTTTCAAATGCTGAATTACCATAGTATAAAAAAGCAAAAGAGATCACCCCTGGGTGGAGTTTTGTTTATTCCTTAATCTCACAAATATTTTTGACCTTATTGCTGTATTTCACCCTTTTTGTTAAACACATATATCTCATTTGAGCACCCTCTGTGACACTGAGTTGGAGGCATCTTCCAGCTGCTGCCCTGTCTGCTGCTGCCACAGTGTTCAGTGTTAAAAGCAAAGAATGTCCTTTTTGGGGAAGGGGAAGAAGGAAGGCGAGGAGGAGATGTTTCATGCTATGCTGGTCAGAGGAGATCTGGCCAACAGCAGAGATCTGATCTCCTGTGCTCTGAGCAGCAGCTCTTCTGAGGGTTTGGTGGGGTTCAGATGGAGGATTTTCTTCTGACTTCCTTTGCAAGACAAAGAGGCAGAATTGCCACAAAGACTGCAGTGCTGAGGGGCTCCTCTGAGCTCCTATTGCCAGGGGATTGTTTTCTGCTTGAATGGTCCTCAAGTGTTTGTTTTCCATGTACTGCACTATGCAGAGATACACTTGTAAATAGAGATCTTAGAAGCGTGCTGTGAAATGCCACTAGCAAAAGACCCAGATTTGGCACTAAACACCCCTTGTGTATAAGAACAGGCTGCATATGGCTTGGGTACAGACATTTCCTTTATCAAGTGATCAGAGAACAAGCAGGGATGGGATTTGGTTATCGCTGTGCTCATTCCTTTGCACACAGTGTACGCAGCTGCTGGGAGAGGTCTGCTCTGAAGGCCAGAGCTGTGCCTGAGCTCGGGATAGCTGTAGCTAAACATTGAACTTGCCTGGGACATACTCACATATAGGATAGCCTATGCACATACGTCCCTCTGGATGTCACCCTGAGCATATGCAAAGCTCTCGTTCCAGCAGCAACACTCGGATCCATCCGTTCCAGACAGCCACCTGCGGTCAGACATTTGGGAACAGGCAAATCCTTAATCTGTCTGGCCCTCAGTTTATGTAAGTGTGTAACAGAAACAACATATGCCCCTGTTTGCAAGCAACAGTGGACTGGTGCAAAGGGCAGCAAACGAGGCAGCCCTTGGGCAGCCTGCGCAAAGAAAAAGCAATCGGATGCTGGTGCGTTATCCCCTTCTTGTCCTTAGGCTCCTTGCCTGTTTTCTACCCAGGGCCCTGACTGAAGGGGCACTTTCCTTTAGCCATGGATGTCAGATAAGGGCTCAGGAAAAAGGAGGAGAGCATACAAACAAGCAAACAAAATGACAACCTGTCTAAAATCCTTTCCACCTCTCAAGAGTCCTTTACTATCATTTATCCCTGAAGTGATGCTGTTTTGCTAATTCTCTGGTCACAATAGCGTGGCCAGGCTTGAGGGGACTTGAATTTTGATAAAGAGGCCACAGCTAAAGTCTTTCTGTGCTGCTCTATCCAAATATCTAAATCCCTCTTCTGCATGCAACGACCAGGTTAGTTCAAACAGCACCAGGCTGGGTGGCTCTTGGGTTGATGTCTTGTCAATGGGGACCTGCCCAGCAACTGGGTTTGCAAGCCTCCTGCTTGAAGAAGCCACAGGCAGCGTAAAGTCATAAATACAGTACCGTGCATGTTGCCTTTAAAAAGGATGGAGAAAGGACAGAGCAATTGCAATTTGAACTGTAGTTCAGTCTGCACATTAAAGCCTTAGAGGCTGCAAAAATAAAAGCTTGACACTTGCCAAAGCTGATGTTTCCTGGCATATCATCTCACAAATCTGTCTTAGTAAAAATGTCCATCGGGAATACAGCTGTAGCGGGCAATCACTGTGCTGCAAACTGGCGGTGAGAGGCAGCCCGGCTGTTGGGAGCTCCACTCTCCAGACAAGTCAGCAGGAGCGTGGGGGAAAGCCTGGTCCTTGTCCCTTGGGGCCAGACGTACACGCAGCAGCAGCAGCAATGTGATCCCAGCAGTGCTGTAATAAAGGTGGCTGCTGGTATCTCATGTCTTGTTGAAAAAAAAATAAAAGGATTATGCTTCTGTGGGAGCCAATAAACTGCAGCAGAAAAACCAGGCAGTAGCAATACCACCGTTTCCCACTAGTGACTACATGGAGTGTTTGCTGGCGTGGCTGCTCGTTTTTTTGAGTGGCAGGTAGGATGTGCCTGCAAGAGCAATTACAGAATGAGCTCTGCCTTCGGTTCTTCCTCTCTATTGAGTTTATTTCACAGATGTCTGATTGACTGGATGTTTTTTCCCTACAAAACTGCCTGTCCGTGGAGACTGATGCCTCCCATTCCTTTTGTTCTTCTCTGATTTCTCCCCAAGAGTGCTCTCTTCCTCCTCCTTGTTGTACATCCACCTGTGTGGGACTAACTTGAAAAGAAACAACAATAGCCACACACCTCTCATGTCAGGCTGATAAAAGGGCAAAGCAGCTGTTCCCATCAAGCATAAGGCACTATGGTGACTGCCTTGAGAACTGGCAAAACAGTAAAAACTGTGCTGGAGGCGCAGAGTATCTATCATCTCATCTATGATGAGATCATGAAGCAAGCAGTTGAACAATATCCCTTCATTTGTTTTTCCTCACGCCACTCTACCAGTACACAGTGGTAATGTGTTTTTAAACACTGTACTACGTCCTTGAGAGCTGATAGTTCCCCTTGTAGTGCTGCACCAGCTCATGGTGCAGAAACATTAGGTTGAATGAACAAAGAAAAGAAAAAAGCAAAACGCATGAATTTGATGTGCCCCAGGCAACTAACTGCCCACTAACTGTCTAACTAACTGTCCCCTGCCCACTGCTGGACTAGCATACACTGCCCTCCCCTCTTCCCCACCCAGAAATACTGCAACCCATCCACAGCTGCTGGCCTTCAAAGCATCTCTGCCTGCTCCCCGGCCAAACCGTGTCCCCATCAACTTGCAGAGAGACCAATCACAGAGATACTGAGAAATACTTAAGTCCAGGTGAATCCCCCTTTTGGCTAGAGAAATTAATCAGAGGTGATATTCTAGATGGCGTTTTATATATATATATATATATATATATCTATCTATCTATCTATACACACACATACACACAGACACACACCCCCCTTCTCAGAGGGTTTAAAAACCCCAGCAGAACATTTTTAGGAATCTTTCACGTGACCTCCTTGGTCAGCACTGGTGTATAAATAGCGTGTGGCAATTAGCCTAGCTAAAAGGAAGGCAAAGATGTGTAATTTCTTTTTCCTGTCGTGACTAGTGTATTTGCTAATGACGCATCCCCATTCTCTCCTCCCATGCCTCCGTGGGGATGGCGCGTTCCTCTCTGACAGTGATCCTTTGGGTCCCCCATGTCCATGCGGTGTGGGCGTGCGTGCGATCCTGCCCTGCCAACTGCGTGTGCACCCAGGAGCGGAGCTGCTCCGTCCTCTGCGATCGTGCCGGTCTGGGGCAGATCCCTAGTGACTTCCCTTGTGAAGCCTCCTCTATCAACCTGGACAAAAACAGCATCAAGTTCCTCTCCGAGAGGGCCTTCGGGACCTTGCCTTCCCTCAAATCCCTGTCGCTCAACCACAACAATATCTCCTTCATCACCCCGGGGGCTTTCAAGGGGCTGCCCAGCTTGACCGAGCTGAAGATGGCCCACAACGAGTACATTCGCTATCTCCACACGCGGACTTTCACTGCCCTCAGACGGCTGGTGAGGCTGGACCTGGCGGACTGCAACCTTTTCAACATCCCGGACAGGATCTTCATTGAGTTGCCGGCTCTGCAGGAGCTCTTCTGCTTCCAGAACAACTTTCGGAGGATCCCAGGTGCCATCAGGGGCATGGAGAACCTCACCCATGTTTACCTGGAGAGAAACAGGATCGAAGCGGTAGCCTATAACTCCCTGCAGGGCCTGACCAAGCTGAAATACCTGAATCTGCAGGACAACAGGATAAACGTCATTCACGAGGGAGCTTTTCAGGGCTGCCGGAAGATGGAGTACCTCTACCTGAACGACAATTTGATCAGCGAGCTGCCAGAAAACTCCTTCGACGGCCTGCGGTGCCTGAAGATGCTCAACCTGGGGGGTAATTTTCTCAGGAACATTTCCAACACCTGGTTCAGGGACCTGGGGGAGCTGGAGGTCCTCTACCTGGACCGCAACAGGATCAACTACATTGAGGAAGGGGCTTTTGAAAACCTCACCAGCCTGGTCGCCTTGCACTTGAACAGCAACAACCTGACGACCCTGCCCTTTTCTGTCTTCCAGCCGGTCTACTTCCTTGGGCGGCTGTACCTCTTCCGCAATCCCTGGGAGTGCGACTGCCGCATCGAGTGGCTGAAGGAGTGGATGGAGAATTACAGGCTCGTCAGGGATATTCCCTGTGCCTCCCCCTCCTCAGTAGCTGGCATTGACCTGATGGACGTGCTCTACGAGAGATCGCCAGAAGGTTACTGTCTCGACCCGGTGGAGCTAAACATTACATCCGAAGGGCCGACCCCAAGTGAAGAGCCTTGGTCTACCACAGAGAGCAAGTTCAACAGCCTTATCTCCAAACTCTTGCTCCAGATGGGCCTTCCCGAAGAGGTGGCAAACGCCACCGAAGCCTATGGTAACAGCACCCAGCTGGATGGACTGACCGATGGGGTTTCTTCTGGGGTGGGGGAAGACAGTATCGAGGCCATCTCCTTCTCTTTTTACCTCCCAGCACTTTTTACAGTGATTGTTTTGCGGTGCAAATAGTCCAAGGGCTGCATGGAGCGTGGGTCCTGCTTAAGCATTTAGTCCCTGTCCCTACCTAGTCATTAGGGAAAAGTTTGTGTCGCGGGCCTCCGATATATAACTGGCTCCAAACTCTCCCAGGTTGGGTTGGTTGGATCTGGCTCCAGATTCCCCTGGGAGCTGGTAGGATCTGGTTCAAGGCTGGGTCCCGCTCTGCCGTGTGGGGTCTCAGAGCCTCCCGGACACTCCCCGACCTGCGTGGAAGATGAGGAATGAAAGAATAGCAGTAAGGTGAGTTTCGCTTAGAGACGTACGGTGTCCCTTGCTGGGAGCGGAGGGAAGAGGGCTCTGCACCGATGGTGGTGCAGCGCCGTTTATTCCGTTGGGCCAACTCTGGTTGACGCAACCATCGACTTTATGTGAGCAAGATGAGGCAGCAAAACCAGACACCCCCCCGTTCATATCCTGACAGACACCCGCACCCACGGCGGGTGCTGCTGAAGACTGGCGAACCGTTCCTGATTTCCACCAGCGTGTGCCGGGGGGAGCGGGGCTGTCCTGGGCAGCATCCAGGGATGCAGCACTAGCCCTTGTGAACAGAACAGCATCTGGGGAGGGCGCCTGCCCCAGGCGGGTCTGGGATGGGCACAGTGTTTTGGCCATGACTACAGACAGGATTTTGGGATTTTGATCCTTTCTCCCCCCTGCTATCCTGGCACAGGTGCAGAGGAACCAGACAGACCCATGTTTGTCAAAACATTCTTCTCTGAGGCAAAGCTATTTAAAATTAATGGCTTACTTATTAATGTCATTTCAATGTGTTTTTATTTTTCAATGAATCTATTGTTTCAAGGAATATAGTGTTTTTATTTGTAGATTAGTTCATGGCATGACAGCAGGGGCAGAACAATGACAAATGCAACCAGGCCCTACTAAATATTTTGCATTATTTCCACCACTAATGTGTACCACATAGCATGTCATATTATCCTGTACTAGCCAACTATGCCATCATTTTCTTTTATATGGCATCTTACATGTTTTATCTTTGAAATCTTCAATGAAAGCTGCTAATATGGCCAGAAAGAACTATCACGTTTTACGTATCAGGGCACATCAATAAAATAATCTGATATTTTGCTCACAAAAATAAATTAACTGCTCAAAACCCACATTTGTTTTGAGATCTTCGAATTACTCTGCTGGGTTTTTTTGTAGGCTACTCAAATGTGTGCACATGAATGTCCTTTTTATGGTCTAGAGCAAATGGCAAGCTACTTATTGCAGCATAAAGAATAGACAGTTTAACTTAGAACATGACCATACTTATATTTGTGTTAAGTAGCAATGCTTTAAAAAATAAGTGACTATATAGAAATACAATTCTGTGATATTTTAACTATATTAAATTATTATACATGGCTTATCATACTATGATGTACCTGTTCATATGAAATGATACAGCATATACAGTCCTTTAGTACTGCTAAAATGTCATGAAATAGGAATAAAAATGGAAATGAATTAAAAAAACCTATCAAACATTTTCGTACCCCACCCCACCCACCCACTCCCCCCCCCCCCCCCCTGCCCCCCTCACCCA
>NW_010972753.1:9249633-9282347 GCF_000737465.1 Haliaeetus leucocephalus
CCCCCCCCCCCCTTCATGACCAATTCAACATGAACGTGACCTCCACCCCTGCCTGGCTCGGTCCCCGTGGGTGCTGAAGCAGCAGTGGCAGAGGGAGAGCTGCCCCGGCTCACTCTTTGCGAAGGTCGTGGTTCAGTATGGACAACACGTTGGCTAAAAACAACTGAGAGTAGCTGTCCTTGCCTCTGCCCCTTCCCCCATTCGCACACCAGTGAGTATCCAAAAACATATGCAAAGGACAGGCCAGCTGAGGATAGACTTTGGGCATAGAACAGTTGAAAAATGGTGGGTAACCATTCATGCCCCATTTGTACCACAAATGGTGGTACAAATTCAAGCACAAAGACCTTTTCTTAGCAGCTCTTGTGCCCTCTTGCATCTGTGATTGTCTGGGGAAATAAATAAACTTTTTCAAAAAGGGCTCAACACTTCAGCGAGGGTGCCTTGGGTCGGGTCTGTTCACCGGTGGTCCCGCAGCCCCGTAGGCTAAACAGCTCTGTCGAAAGCCAACGTTAGCTCACGCACAAAATGACTGCGTGCTCCTGAACTCCCGGAGCAGCTGCCACGGGAGACAGGGAAGCCGCTTTTTTTTGCCTGCACGTTTTGCCAGCAAAAAAGGCAGCGTCTCCAGCAGCTTCAAGACACATGCCTTGGGGCAGCCTACTCTGGTCTGTAGCGCTCTGTCCAAAAAGATCTACTGCTGCCTAATTAGCACCAGCGATTTCTGGAGGAAAGCTGAGTACAGGGAAAACCAAACCCTCCCTGTTGTGATGGCTCCTCAGCTATCCGTAGCTCGACCGCAGTTTTTTTCCCCAGGGAAGAAGGATGCCAGATGGTTTGATAAATGCCTATTTGACCTGTTCCATGAACTAAATTCAATGAGTTTGGATTTCCAGGCTATTTATGAATCCATTAATCTTCTTAAGTGCTAAATTCATCTGTGTATTATAAAAGGCTGTTTTTCAAACCTAGTCCAGCCCAATGCTGTAGAGGCATATTATGTTAAGGATGCCTTTACAGGAGCAGTATTTCATCCTGTCAGGGAAGGTTTATCAATAGGCTTGGCACAGATGGTAGGACATTGGGCACAAATGGTTGTATTTCACTTCTGATAAGTACGGATGTCTCATGAGTGAATTGTTTTTATAACCCACATTTTCCTTTTCTGCACTGAAATACATTAAAGCTGAGGATCGTCTTACTCTGCAGTTGTTGAGTATGGCTTCCAAGTTAATTAGGGCTTCAAAGATGCTTCTGTTTTACCTGCAAGAATGGCAGATCTGAATGTGAAGCATCTTAAAGTGTAGGTTTTAGCAGAGATTGCACTGTCAAGTGATGGACAAGGGGACTGTATATCATACTTTACTGTGTGACAACAGGGCCAGTGGCCTTGGACATCAATGGTTTAAATGTCTCTTGTAGTCAAATACCCTAACTGCTTGCCCCAGAAAGCTTTCCCTGTGCTGCTGTAATATAGCTGTGGCTGCCCAGGAGCGTGTGGCTGGCATTGTGCTGCATGTAATGGGCTTTCAGCTTCCCTGCAGTAACGGGGACAGACTTCATGCTCTCCTGCTCCAAAATCCTGAGCCGAGAGATCAGTGATGTGTGCTTCCAACGGTACAGAGCATCTGTCATGTGAGTGCTCAGGAAAAGTCCGTGAGTCTGTGCTTCGCTCCTCTCTCCTCCGTGTCACTCCTTCCTTGTCACCCTCTCTGCTCAGCTTGGGCACTTACCTGGCAGAGCAGGATTCTGGGAAGGACAGCGATGTATGGCTGCTCAAAAGCCCTGACAGGATTTCCAGCACCGTGAAAGCTTGTATTAGACTAGAAGTGCCCAGTTCATTCTTTCATGATCCTTGTTTCTAAGCTCTGAGCAAAGGCCTTGTTTCACTGATTACATGGGTAGATGCCAATTCACAATTGCATTTTTTTTTCTTTGTTTTGAATCTTTTGATAAGAAAACAAGTTAAGTTAGGGACCTGCCTTTTGCATGAATAGTTTGATTTTTAAAAATTTTCTTAGACTAGACTCCTGCTGCAAAATTGTGCTTCAGCTGGTAAACTTGAACCAGCTGTTGGTTACAAGTCCCTGGCTGAGAGTCCCTTCACAAACCAGTGCTGTTTTCAAAATCTGCCTCTGGACTGAGACACCTCCAAAGATGTCACAGAAATGCAGGTCAAGCCCAGCTGAGATGCCAGTCTCAGTTGACACTGCCTTTGGGACATCCACGTCACTGTGCCGTGGGCTGAGGTACTCATAAAGCAGGGTCTGCTCTAGGAGGGGCCTGAGGCTGTCCTGGGGCAAAAGGGCAGCAGAAGCGAGAAATCCCGAGTACAAGGAGTACTTCATCGCTGCTGAGGGCAACATCATCCATCACGTGCCCTGACGCTACTCCCACAGGGGCACACGGACATAAAACCACCATGACGCTGTTGCACTCACATCCTCCAGTGCCTTGCTCTCCAAGTGCTGGTGAGGGCAAACCCCTAATGGTCTGACCGTGATGGGGCGAGCATTTCATTCAATGCTGTTCATGTGGATGTCTTTCAGCTGAAGCGACGTGATATCGTCTCAGTAGGGTCCCCGGTTACAAAATCATTGCCCTGCACAGACTCTGCATCCCTGTCCCACGTCAGACAGATGCTGGGGTAGGAGCTGGTAGTAAACCTTCAAAGAATTATTTTTTTTGACTGGTCTGTTGGTTTTGATTACATTGACTGCCTGTAATCTGGAAGGCAGAGAAAATGACTGAAAACTTCTGCCAAACCAGTGTCTGTTTGGACTAATTACAGGTGTTTTCAACAAAGCCCCATCCGGGA
The DNA here is from genome assembly GCF_000737465.1 of Haliaeetus leucocephalus. Classification (NCBI taxonomy): domain Eukaryota; kingdom Metazoa; phylum Chordata; class Aves; order Accipitriformes; family Accipitridae; genus Haliaeetus; species Haliaeetus leucocephalus. Next base: position 9,252,452 of record NW_010972753.1, read on the forward strand.
GGGTGATGCGGGTGCTCACCTGAGTCCTGCCCTCAGCTTTACTTGAAGCAGTGGGGAGGGATGGTCATGAGTTGCCTGGTGTTAGGATATACCTCCTGACTGAAGTTTATTCAGAGAGCTGGTGTTCCCAGACCGAAGCATTTGAGGTCCTGGGAGAAGGCAATTCGTTTTAATGTATGGTACCTGTTAACACAGTGCTCTTCACTGGTGCAACTGTTTTTTGTGCTTTATGACAGTTGCTATTACATTAGAAGGGAGAAATGGTCGAAGTAAATAGAAAAAAGAAGTTATCTGATTTTGGATATCATTTCTTGGTCTCAGAATTCTGCCCCTGTGTTGCATTCCTAGGGGTCATACTCGGTGTGTTTAACATGAACAGTTACGACCCTTTTTTTTTTTTCTTTAAATTTACAGCTCTGCCAGTAACCTCCTGTGAGATGTAGCTACTGGCTATTTTGCTTATTTTGTGGAGTCTTACAGTGTTTTTCTGCTTTGGAAAGAAACATGAAGTCCAGGGCAAGAGGAATCACTGTAAAGATAACTTTGCTAGAAAGGCAGCAGATGCTGGCTAGCTGAGACTTGGGAACTTAATCGCCAATTTTAAAGTGGGTTGTTATGTATTTTAGCTAATTCTTGTCTTTATGATGTTTGGCTGCTAGCTTTTAAAAAAATTAAACCTTGGTTTGTTGAGTTTTCCCCTGATAATTTTTTGCGGTCACAAATTCAAGACGAACCAAATCAACTGAGTTAAAGTTTCTTATTCCGGAAAACTGCTGTTCCTCCTTCGGAGTATATGAAGCCTTGCAAGAAAAGAGCCTGTAATGATCACTGCTGCCCCAGTGTGAACTTCAGAAGATAGGGCAGGTTTGGGTAAGAAAAAAAATACTTTCTAGCTACATGAAGCATACCTTTCTAAATGCCTGCTTTTGTAAAGTCAAGGTATGGGCTTGTTGCTGAAACACTAATAATATTGGTCCTTCCTTTCCCCTGACCTGAAGCTGATAGAGGCCTGTGGAGTTTGAAGAATCTGCTGCAGTGATCTCCAAAACAGTTTTAAAAGGGCTTTATGGAAAATGTTAACCATGGTGTAAAGACCATGAAAAAAAATAATAAAAAGCATCACAAGCATTACTTTAAAGAAAAACACATAATTAATTTTTAAAGCATAATGAAATAATCTTAATACTGAAAATGTGTAAGGTCTAAGAAGCAACTATGTCAAGGGACATTACCAAGTGGCCAGCTGTTGGACAAACTTTAGATTTTACATGATGAAGGACCTATAGGTCAAAACCTAAAGATGCACAGGATCAGCACCAAAAGGTCTCTTTGTCTTGGGGTAAAGCTTGTCTTTTAAACTCTAATATAAAGATGAATACAAATATGGCAAACAGATATTTCTGCACAGAACAGATCTTGCCCAAAACCTGATTTTGTTGACCCTGTGGTTAGCTGAACCAGTCGGATCTTGTACGCTGTGGTTAGTTTTAGCCTTGACTGCAAAAAGTTCATTACTTCTGGAGTTTTTCTCACCTTTGACCTTCACCACATCCTTTGATTTTTATTGTATTTCCCTCTTCATCTCTCCCTCTTTTAAGGTCTGATTTAGAGTTAATTCTTAATTTGTACAGCATAAATCTTATATTCTCTATGACGAATCCCAAGGCATTTTAAAAAGACCTAAAACTTCCATTAGCTTTACCATACCTACCCGTCCCATGGTTTACTTTACATGCATATCCTATTTATTTGCTTTTTGGGTTAACAGCTAATTTCACTTCGTGTTGTTCAGCATCCAGGACAGGGGTTTTGACCTGTGACAGCAGCTTCTTGATGTGGCTATAGGTCTGCAATGAGACAAGCTTAAGGCGTCCTTCTTCTCCCGCCCTTGTTTCCCCCACCCTCCTCTCCCTGGTTGCTTGTTCCTGTTCCAAGCCAAAACTTGCCCACACCCTCATTGCGCTGCAGCAGCAAGGCTGGCTGTGCTTGAAAGTGGATCACCGAAATGTCCCAGTTAAAAAAAACATCTGCCCCTCCCTCTTCTTTGATGGTTAGGAGCCCAACTATTTCCCCTAAAAGTTTATGAGTCAGGTTGGGCATAAGTGGGTTAAGCTGGGGCTAATAATAAGAAACTGTAATTGCTGTATCTGAAAGAGGGACAAGCTAAATTGGAAAGATCACGCTCAGTTGCTGGTTTGCACCGTATGATTTACTCACGCCAGCATGGATCTGGTGCGAAAGTACAGGGAGAGGTGTTCTCTCTTTTCAGGACCCAAAGAGATTAACAGCTGAATTTAAGAAATGCTTCAGCAAAATAGGCCCTCACGATAGCTTAAGACACACTGTAAAAATGCTCTTATTCTAGAACTTTTATCATTAACTCTTGTCGTTGCTTGTACTTAGTGCAAACAGCTTTTTTTGAAGATGACATCATTGCAGCTTGTCTACCTTCTCCCCCATCTCCCCTGAAACAATACATGAGCAGCCTCCGAGTTGGTTACTTACGTGCTTTAATTAAAACGATGAGCAACAACTAAACATCTAACAACTGATCAGATCTGACCGCGTTCATGTGAAAATGACCCCTGGCAGTTATCTGGCTTCAGCTGGAAGAGGGTCAAGCCGTGCCTTGGTCTCATGAGAAAGGAGGAGCGCAATTCTGCGCAAGGACAGAGCCGCTTGTGTGGGATCGCCCAACGCGGAGCTGTGGTTCTGTGGGACCTGCCTGCAGCTGAGAGGACATGGACTGTGGGCATTCATTTTTGAATAACGGTTTTATTTATTTATTTCTATTTTGCTTAGATTGAGGGCTAACTCACGGGCACAGGGGTGCTGGGGAGTAGGGAGGAGAGGTCTAGGAAGGCTCGGGCTTTGTGAGAGCAGACGAGGGGATGAGCAAGATTTCCTTGCTGCAAGCAAGGAGAGGCTGAGTGCCTGGTGGAGTGAGGATCTGCTGGACTCACAGCAAACTGCGTCATGCAGGCAGGTGTAAAAATAGGTGTAGCTCAGTGGGGTTTTACTTCTGGGCTTTTGATGATGAAAACAAACCCGAGTGCACAGTGCCGGGAGTAGGCAAATGGGCAAATGTGATAAATCAGTAACAAAGGACAACTAGCTGTGTGCATATAAATTGGGATGCAGCTGGCAGTAGCAATTCCTCACCACGCTGAATGATTATGTCTCAATGTGCTGCGACAATAAGATATATATCAGACACTATGTGGATAGACACTTTCTTGATGTATGAGACTGGCAAAGAGTCAGAAGACAAACTGTAGAAATAAATGATAAACTTGCAATCAGACAAAGCTTGTTGTAAATATCTGTGCTGAAATAGGTGATTGATTATTTTTGTAGGCAAAAAGTAGCACTGAAATTTGCAGATGCAGAATTTTTTAGGCCAGTAAATCTTAAAGTAGGTTTTGATGAATTCCATACTACTTGAAAGCCAGGTAATTTGGAGCAATGTGGTAGATAAAATAGTTGTTGACCTATGTAAGGTAATACATATTGGAAGACATGACCTGAACTGCTCACAGGCATGGCTGGGCTTTTGGGGAAAGAAAGACCTGAGAATTGCTGTGAAGGGCTGGTAGATCAACTGACATCAAACAAAATGCTGTGAGTAACAAAGACTGGGACAGGAAAAAGAACAGTAGACTGTTATGCCTTTTAGCAGTACATCATGATCTGGAGTATGTCCAGCTTATGTCTCGCCACCTCAGAAAAGACATAGCAGAAATAAAGTTTGGTGACAGAAGTAAATGAGATGAGTCATGGAACTAAGATTTCTCATTAGCCAGGACTGAAATGACTGGCTTTGTTTAGAAGGAGACCTAGACGGTGGTAAGTCTTGTTTAGATGGAGAGACCTAGGAAGTGTTAAGTCTTGTGGGAGCTATGAAGCTCCCTTTGTGTATTGGGTTTCCTTTGAAAGCGTCTGTGAGCAAGCCAGTTAACCAATGCCGCACAGATCACACAAATGATCACAAATTCTAGAGACCAGTGAGACATCTCTGCTCTATGCCACAGAGCACAGTGACCTTCACCACAGGATCCCCTGGGGACGTGGAGGTTCACTTTGATTCACAGAGCTTTTCTACTTTTCACATGCTTTTATGTTACACTCCAGTAAGAGGCCCCCAAGCTTTGAAAACAAGACTTAAGTATTTTAAACTTTGGACTTAAGATTTAAATGTAAAGTTTCAACAGTTTGGCATTTATGGCAACATCAACCAATAAAAACAACCACGTAGCCTTCAAGTGTATCATATATAGAACCAACCTTTTTGAGAGGGAATTTTTTTTCATTAAATCACTAAAATGGGACAAAGTGTTTGTCAGAAACAGTTTGGAAAACAGTGACAAACCAGCCAGGAGGCAGATGCAGGCACTGCAGGAGAACGAGCATTGCAACTGGTGTCACACTGGAGAAGACAAGAAAGACAGTTTAAAAAACAATGCCCCAAACCGGAAATAAACCACAAATTGCTACAAGCAACAGCTATAAAGCTACCTATATCCCACAGACTGTGCAGTCCCGAATTTTAAGCTCTGTGAGCAGCTTCCTTGGCACAATGAGTTCTTCCTGGTGAGCATCTACCCTGAGCCAAGAAAACCCTCATCCCTTCTTCCAGCCCTGGGAATTTCTCATCTCTGTCTTCGGTCAATGGAAGATCTTACACAGGATGCTGCCCGTGCAGCTTAGTACTAAAAGGGCTAGTTAGCGTTTAGTACCTCCGATTTAAGTATTTACATCTCATGGTAGAAACCTGCCTGTCTTTTGGGCAGATGGTGGACACCACACCTGTACCTACAGCACCTACTGAAATCCAGATTTAGGCGCTGAATGTTACTGTGATAGGGTAAAATCTCTGATGAAACCCCAAGTTACTTTACACAGAGCATGCCTGCAAACACTGCTCAAGGGCTGGGGACTGCTCAGCCTCACCATCAGCTTTAAGCGCCGGAGGAGTTGTTAATACCCGTATATTCTGGTATCACCTTGCAGCCTTACCTATCTATGCTTGACATTGTAAAACACATGGTGAGTGTCAGGTCCTTATCCACACGGCTTACAACCTAAATAGATACCAAGTGACAACGCAGGAGAGGACACGCAGGGAGAGGTGAAGCGACTTACCCTGTCTTGCCCAGCAGATGACTCCTGGAGTCAAGCACAGCTCTCATGTTCCCAAATCTGCTGCTCTGTTTCTGAGCCTTTGTCTATTTATTTTCTCTGTAGGCAACTTACTTACCTTTCTCTTTGTTCATTCAATCCTACTGTTTAATTTCTATTGACAGGTACCTTATAAATCCAAATCAGGTTGCGTATGAACTCTTGAAGATAGCACGTGGATTACGTAAGTGAGGTTCAGGGATTTTCAAATGACAAGAGAAAAAAACCCCTCGTAGTTAAAGTCTGAGCTTAGACTGCCTTGTTCTGTGGACTGAATTTGGTGATTTGCAATCACCTTCTTTCTGATCTCTGGTATCCAGAAAGATGCTTAATTTTATTTAGTAAAATGTCTTCTGTTGCCTTTTAAGTTTTGGGCTTTTGTTGTTGACTGTTGCCCTAGTCTGGGGGCCGAAGCTCTTCAAGTTCTTCTCTGCTTTAGCAGTCTTGTGACTGGTTTCCTTGAGGGGGCTCTGCTATATCAGGCACATGGGTTTCCCCAAAGAATTCCCCGGCAAACGCAAACTTCCCTGCACAGTGCCTGTGGAGATGTGTCTGTCCTGGACAGGGCCAGGATCTCTCTCAGGAGACAAGACACCAGTCATTGAGCCCTGACCCTGAGAGTCTGTAGGATTTAGTCCTATATACCATTCTGAGCAGCAATGTTACCCTTCCCTCATGCCTGATTACTGCCTGCTACCAAGAACGGAGTCTGTGAGACTCAGGTAGAGAGGACCTCATCGCTGTGTGGATCCTAAAAGGTCCTTTCTAGCGCGAGAGTCGGCATGCGAACCCCGTGCAGCACCGGAGCCTACAAAGCAACCCAGCTGTTGCACAGCTGGGACAGAGGGCAGGAAGGAGAAAGTAGATAGCAACACCCTCGGTGATCTCCAACTTTTAAGCTAATCGTTTTAATGATCAAAACAGATAAATGTGTTAAAACCCTATTAATGAAAATACATGGCTAGACTGAAAGTCAAAGCTTCTTGAAATTATTGGGAGTCTTTCCATTGCCTTCAGTGGATTAATATCACACTGAAGGAGTACTCCAAATTACAGCCAGAGGGAAAACATTGAGCCCAGCAACACATACGTGCAAGAAGCTAAAGCTTTTTCTTTTCTACCTGAAATCTTGCTAATTTAAAATCACAAATTGTAACAAGAAAATGTTGGCAGAGTGGAACCCTCAAACTGCTGGCACTAAAACCCTTCCAAGGCAGACCCCAGCAGGGGCAGCTGCTCGAGCTGCTAAAATCAACAAGGTATTTTCCTGGAAGCAGGATCTCTCTCTTCTTCCTTTCCTAACACTTGGGAAATACCCCAAAGGCTTTACTGAAATGCTTATTCTGTTAAGTGAAAAACCAGAATATTTTACTTTAGGAGAGTCATCATTGTTAAATAACTTGTGAGTTTTTTAGATAAATCTGCTTTTTATGCATTACAGAGTTTATTTGTATGTTTTCTTTCCAATATTAAATGAAAAGTTTTGAAAGTTTTCATAATAAACAGAAAATAACCCTGTGGAACTTCTTTCTTCTTCTTTCACCTACTGGGTAACTTTATAAATCTTTACTGATTTATTAAACAATAATCTTTACTGGATTATGGTTTTGACACAGAGCTGTTGCTTTTGTTATACCCATCCTAGTAAACAGAAATGGCTGTAAGGCAGAGTGAGGAGATGCTTAGATATCTAAATTGTTGGATTTAGTGAAAAAGGACTGAGTTTAAAAAGCTTAATTTCTGTGTAAGCCTGGAATGGATTCTTCAGCATTCAGTACTATGTGCTGTATTTACTGTTGATAAATATTCTGTTGATTTTATCAAATTTATATAAATTCTATCAAAATTACCATAAGATAAAATATTCTACAGAACTATTAATTGATCTCTCCCTCTTCCACATCTCCCTCTGGTTAATATGGAGATGACTCTTCAAAGACCTTTTGTAATAAGGATACTAAGTAATACAGAGGGGTAAGACACATTTGCCAACTGCTAGGAAACGCACCTTAAAATTAAGTTTCTGAATGTGACACCACCCGCTCTCCCTCCCCCCAGTTACATAAAGATGGACCTGAGTATAAGACAATTCTGCTGTTTCACATCTGTTTAAATTTCTTTTTCACACATTCAGTGAATTAGTCCCATAGCAGGTCTGGGCATGGGTTGACGCCATGGAGTTCTCCTTACTCTGCTGCGTCTCTCTTTTAAAAGCCTGGTCATGCTTTTGATATATTCCCTGGTTTGTTAACTGTGACATTCAGCACAATCTGCATGTTATCCCTGCTATTTTCAGGACTTGCTCCACCGCCATGACCATTTTGTGAAAAACAGTGAAAGCGAAGACTCCGTCTGGATGGCTGGCAATGAGAAAAACAGACTCAGGTTTCAGCTTCAAGATGAGTTACACTTAACAACAAGCAAATTCCTCCCTTCCTCTTGGGTTATTTCCTCTATGCAGATAGAAAAATAAGCTACAGCTACTGATAAGGGAAAATTTGCAATTACTTTGCTAATACTCAACATGAACTCTTTCAAGGATACAATGTGGAATGGGCTACTAGTTCAGTTATCTTCCACAATACAAAACCAGGCTCAAGTTTCATACTAATCATAAGAACATATGGTAGAGATGTGGCCAGATTTAATTTGCTTGTTACTGATCTTCCCATGGCAGTTGCTAAGAAGAGATACAGCAGAATGCACGGACACGCATATGCAGGCCTCCCCCTTTATTTTTTCTTAGAAAGGTTAAGACTACATGAAAAGCAATCAACTTTCTAACTAAAATCTTAACTGAGATTACAGCTACAGGAAACATATTTCCCAGGTAAGAATTAGTTATTTATGTAATGTACAGGTCTGGGAAAGAGGCTTGAAAAGCCTTTAACTCTGAGGCTAAATCATAAGAAATCAAAAAGCTTCTGTACTTGCTTCAGTCCAGCTTTCACAGGATTGGAGCAGAAGACTGCTAAAAATCACTTAAGAGGAAGAAAGTAAAAATTACGGTAGGTGCACTAACTGTGTGTATCAGCAAGTGAAAAAAACCCCATGGTAAACATTTAAATGTTGGAACTGGCTTTGTATTTTTTGTGTAGCAGTAGCAAAAAGACACTCTCCTCTAACTTAAGCTTGTGCGCTCATCCTTGTGGTATGCACACAAGGCACAATCATTCAGGAGAAGTTACTTCTGCCCTGCTTGTCTATGATATATTTCCTGTTGTGCAGATATTTTAATTTGTTTGACTATTTGACGTAATGTGCAGCAGTCTCCGTGGTAAAAGTTACAGGTATCTCTTAGCTCATTAAAAGTAGTGAAGAAACTAGGCTGAGAGAGCAGACTTTTTGTGGTGTCTGCTTTAGCTCATACTCTGCCAATTTAGCTTATAAAAAGATGACGGTCAAGAAATGTACTTCTGTAGTTTTCACAAATCCTCTTCTACCAAGTATTTTAAAGCCTGAAATTGAGTTCTAACTGCCTTTATTAAAGATCTTGAGAACTAATTACAGTGGAAGAGAATGGGACCAGAACTGTTTGCATCTAATATTTCAATCTAGATTTGCAAAAAACAATGTAAGCTTTGGCAGCATTTCCAAGTATTTGTTTAAATAATAGCACTCTGAAATAATTTCTTTAGGGAAAAGAATAAACATGGACCAAATACTGAAGTTAGACTTTTCCTAATAGCTCTAGTATCCGGTTCTTGAAGTACACACTCCAGTTCAATGCTGCTCATCTCATCTTCTATGCTGTCCTTTCAAAATCAACTGAGTAACTTTGCTGATGAAGTTTCTGAAGCACGTAGCGGTATTTTCACTTAGAGGCTAGTGGCACAGCATCTTTCTTGACCCAAATCAAATAAAAAGAAAACCAATGCTAAAACATACGGAATAATTCAGTTTTAGTGATGAGATTAAAAATGTCCCTTGGATTTTCAATAGTTGCATGCTGTGGGTTGCATGACAGCGGCCAGGATTGTCTAAACTAGGTTACCATTTCCATGCAATAATCTTACCACTCTGAGACATTGAATAACCTAGTGTACTTTTATTAAGTAAATGGAAGCAGAGGTTAATGAACATTTATTGGACCAACTTAACACCGTGAAATCACAGGCATCAGTCAGACTGAGAGGCAGCATACTGATAAGATCAAGTTTTCTTTACAAATCTATGAGCCCCTGTACAAAAATAAAGTATAAAAGGGGCAAACAGAAATATTTGTTTCTTCCCAATCCCAGGGCTGCTTCTGAGGTCACATTCAGCATAAATTTAGAGAAGTCCAAGAGGTGCTCTAAATTATGCGGTGATATTTACAGTACTAGGAGGACCCTTCTCCAGTTGGAGATTAAAAAAAAAAAAGAATCATAACATTAGCTCTGCACCTGCATGAGTCTCTGCTATGCAAGCAAAGCTTCCAGCTGAATTTATGGCAGCCTTTTGCCCTCTATGTACCACACAGATAACAGAGACGCATCAGAAGGGCTTGGGCAGGGCAGGAGGCAGGGGAGGCGTGGGTCGGGCAGGCTGAGGAGTCCCGGGCTTGCTCTGCGCTTCCTGGGCCGGTGCTGAAACCGGTTCACGGAGCTCACTGGGCTGCGTGGTTCGGCTGTGCTTAAAGCCTAGGGGGGGTTCCAAGTTAATCTTTTGCTACGGAAGGTTCCTACAAGGAAAACAGTCTGTGGTAAAGAGGAGGCAGGACAGTATGCTAGCTGACGTGCTTTACAGTTTTTGTCTCTTGATAAAAGGCTATACAGCGAGAATAAAAGAAACAAAGCTCTCCAAGTTAGTCTTTCTACTGTGCAGTATTAACTGAATGGTAGCTCCACTTAAGAGAAGAAAAGTGTATTAGTTACATGAAATCACTACTTATTGTCATCTACGTAAGGCAGAAGCACACTCATGGGCCTCATGAGTTTTCTTTCTTTACAGGCTGGATACACAGAAACTCCAAGAAATTCACATTAACAGAGTCAAAAGTGTGTAGTCAAAACATTTACGGTGGACTATAGCCGAATTATCAAAATTACTTTACCTGTTTAATATCATAAACATTTGAAATGAAGAATGTGTCACTGAAGTCAGATACCAATGCTTACCAGAGAAGAAGTTTGTATTTCTAACATCAGAAACACTCCACTGCTTCATTTTCAGCAGGTCTTCCCATCTTTGTGCTTTACTGGGAAAAGAGGTAGTTTGAGAGAGAATGAAACTGTCACTTGGATGAGCTCAGCTGGTGTGTAATACTACCACCGCAACAGCTGATCTACAGGAACACCTGCTAAGGTTCATCCGGCACTAAAACGACACGGCACGACTACTTGAAACATTACCTCTTACTCACTAAATAACATACTTCACAGTTTGCACCTATCCCCTTTTACAGGGGCTAAATTCAGAACAGATGAGCAGCTACTATTACTCCAACAGGTTCCCTCTTACTCGCTGGCCCGCACAGATCGTTTCTCACCGGTGAGTTTCCAGCACTCCACAAACTACGAACTCAGGGGACTCGGTTACAGTACTCGTTTTGGGACGCAGTCACCAAACTGTGATTCCAGCTGTAGCGTGAGTGGGTTCAGCAGGTGGGGTAACGCGGTGGCTCACGTTGCCTTCTGGGCTGCAGGCTGTGCTGAGAATGCTGTACAAAATAAACACCTTTTGCCTGACCTGGCTGGATGGGATGCCTGGCTGGACCTAGACTTTGCCTAAGGATTTTACAAGAATAGAGATTTGACCACCCGACCTGCAGTAGGAGTAGCGACCTATGCACTTTATGATAATTACGCCTGTGGTAAAGGTTCAGCCGTGAGAACCTTTTCTGATTACATGTGCAGTGGTCCCAAACAACTGGAACAGCCCACAGATCAGTTACAGCTGATAGTTCAACTTTGAGGATAAATCCTTCGAGAACACTGCATCATTTTAATATAAACACTAGACTTCATACTATACAACAGCACAGCCAACCGAGCTTTGAAGATAAATCATTTTAAGGAACATCGTATTTCTGACACCTAAAAAGAGGTGGCAATGCTTGCTTCTGTTAACCATTTTCAGACAAAAATGCAAACCATCTGGGCCAGTGAGAGCATGAAGAAGGGAAACAAAACACCAGGTTGGCACACGGTTGAATTTTTCTTCCTAGGCTCTGCTCTAATTCTGAATTAGTTGAACTTGTGCTGGTAGCACAGGCGGAGCAGAGCCCCTGGAACAGACTACGGGCTTTGCCCTACAAGGGCCTTCGCTTAACGGACTTTAAGAAACCTTTTCTCGTGCATGAGTCACTGATTTGCTCTTGAAACTCCCTGTGATGAAATGAAGGACCCAAAAGCATTTAATTGTTGAACACATAAAAGGAAGTATATTTAAAATAAAAAAAATTGGTCAGACTGTAGAGTCAATTACCATTTTTAAAGGAATTTACAGGGCTGTTGTAGATGAGTCTTTTGGAATAGTCAGTTTATCGCAATGCCTAAACTGGTTTCTTCATTGCACAGTATTTTCTTTTAAAATGTGTGCATCTTTAAACAATTACATACATATTAAAAATCAGCATTTCTTTGCTTAAACTTAATTAAAACGTTAATACTCTCAGACAACACAGATCTGAAATGGTGAAACCAGTAATTGCCCCCTCCCACCTTACAACAAATTAAATTGAGACAAAATTACAAACACATTTCACTACATGATTATTATTAATAAAAATCAGGTTTTTTTTTATAAAGTTGCCCAAAATGCAAGGGATGTGCATAGGTTTACAACTTAGTCAGAATAATATTTTACTTTATTCCCTTGGGTACGTGTTCCCATGAACGGAATGTACTTTGCTGTAGATTACAGGTTTTATCAACACAGATACACCAACGGCATGAACGCTTGCGACTGTCCACATGCATTAAGAGTCAAGACCCAATTTCAAATTTCTAAAAGTTTTACAGAGTTCTTCAAAGAGACAGTATCACATTATCTGGATGTTACACAAAAGTACTTAAAAATACTATCCTAGGAAAAAAAAAAAGCGAAAAAAGGCCTTTAAAATTTATGAATTTGTTTCGTAACCACTAGACTAATTACTTCAAATAAATAAAGGAAAGCAAAGTATTCCAATCAAAAAATCAGACTCTAAAAAGAATGTAGTGTTCCACCCCCAAGTTAAGGTAACAGAATCATATTATTATTACTATTAAAATAGATTATAGAAAGCAGCATCTATTTTGTGCAGTTTTTAGGGGCCCTTGAAATAAAAAGCTATGATTTCCAAAAATATAACATTCCAAAGGACTGAATAATACATATATTTAAAGATACATTTTATTAAAGTTTAGGAGAAATGATTAAAAAAAGATACTGTCTCTTTAAATTAGTGTTTAATTTTTTTTTCCCCTCCTCCTATCTATTCGGACATGACAATAATTATATTTTAGGTCACACTACATCTAGGTAGTCTCTAGGGGCCAAGACCTGTTGACACAAGGTCAATAACGAAGAGGTTTTCCATGTATGAGGTGGTTCCCAGTAACGACAGATTTTTTTTCAATTCTCTCATGACCGGTCTAGTAGACCCAGGAGACCGGGACCCACTGTGAGGCTGTACACACAAGCTCGATGGCTTCCTCCAGGTGCCTGATAGTTTCATCAATCTCATTGTTGATAATTGTTAGGTCAAAGTAGTGTGCATATGTTCTCTGTAAGATTTCAGACTCCTTCTGCAGGCGCTGAAGAGATTCGTCCTGTTCGGCGGTCAGAAAAGAAAACGGGAGAGAGAGAAGTTGGATCCTTTCGTACTCTTCTACAACAGCTTTCTAACCGTTGCTTACAGAGAAGGAAACGGGCCAAAAACCCTTGGGGAGGGCTAGGTCGTTTAGATCCCCCACCTACATCTATGGAAATCACAGGGGAGAATGGCACAATTTCTCTCTCGAAGCCGACATTCAAACAACACTCACTTATTGACATTACGTGAGACAAACCACAAGCCTAGCATTAAAAAAGCAAGGCAGAGGATGGAAGCTTAGAAAAGCAGCACAGACATGAGCAACGGAGACCATATATGAATATAACGTACAAAGTGCACGAATATGAGCTATTGGGCCTATGTCCAGGTAAGCACACGAGAAACAGGAGAGGGTGTATTGTCAGGTATCAGCTGTTCCCGGTTTTGGTCATGTTTTCTGTTCAACATCAGTCTTCTGGATCTACTTCCTTTAATACTCATTTACTGATAAGGAAATTCTCACTCCGCATTACTCTGCGGTTCCTATTTCAGAGCACGCCATTCCCAGCGTCTCTTAGGGCGAGATCCTGAAGACAAACCACGCGGCCCGTGCTTGAGAAGGGCCAGCGCTGGCAAGACGGGTGCTCTCCATGGCTTTGTGTCAACGTCCTTACAGAAACAACCGCATCCTACTGGGTGGGTGTGCTGCTGCACTCTGTGCAGCCAGCAACGCTACAGCGATGGGCTTTGTGAGTGAGGTCTGCCTTTCTGAGAGCGCGGGACTGCAAAAGGCTTCTTTCTACGGCTCTGCGGCAATTTTTAGTTTGAATTCTCTTCCTGCAAATTCCCTTAGAAATTTAAAAAAAAATAAAAATCATTTGCTGCTTTCAGGAATCTTGAAATAGCCACTGGAAAGTAATCAAGTCCTTCCTGCCCCACAGGTTTGGGGTGGATATGGGGCAAAATTACATATGAACAGTATAGACTCCTGCTGCTCTGAAGTATCTATAGGGTCACTCACCCTTCTTGATCTGTCAACTGGGATACACTTTATTATAACAGAGTTTTAGGCTGCAGTAAGTACAGACACAGTGCCTATAGCTGTTTTCAAAGAAATTATTAGCTGATAAATTCTGTTCCCAGAATAAGAGACTCCCCCTTTTTCTGTTTAAACTTCCAAGTATTTGTAATTACAGTGACAAGTAGCTGTGGAACAGCAGCTTTCAGGTCCTCTGAAGGGAACAACCTGCACTGAGACAGTTCTCCTTCCCTGTAGCTATGAAACCAGCCACTTCTGGAGGAGAAGTTCTGTACCAAAGTTACAGTTCTGCTTCTCTCCTGAAGCTGCAGCCTCAGAGGAGGGGGGATGTTGCCTTCACTTGATAATCGCTACAGATTTCATTCAAAGTCAGACAAATACTCCTCACATGCGCTTCTGTACAAGGGATGCTCCTTGTATGGACCATTACGCATCGCCAGGGATGTCTGGAACTTCCACAGAAAATACCAGTGCATGCAAATTTAATTTATGGTATTAACAAATTGGACAATATGGATCAATACTAATATTAAATATTTTTGTGGAACATTTCATATGGCCCAGTGTCTTTAAGCCAAAAACCTAGTTAGGTAAACTGCCAACTTCTCATAGATTCCAAAAGAGACATCAATTTATGTCAGCAGAGGATCTATACTCTTCTGCTTAAATTAACCTACAAAGGAAAAAAAAATCATAACTGTCAAGCAGAATATTTTCAGTGCTTTAAACATATCTAGCTAAGACTAATTTTATATTTAAAGCCAGTCTTAGCAAAATCATATTGCACCTTTAAAAGGCTAACAGTATCTGAACAACCCCCACAAAGCCTTAGAACTGTTAACTCATACGTAGCTTTTTAACTGCTATTCAGATTTCCCCACAGCGTCACCTTTACCTACAAGAATGAACTTTTCTCACTCAACTTTTCTCACTTATGGTGACTGACAACAAAAATCTGAAAAACTTACAGCTATCTCATCTTAAAAACAACAACTGGTAGGTAGAGAAGAATGAATACTAACATTTACCTTACACACATAGATGTCACAAAACTAAGAGTTTCAAGAATTCATTAAATTTTAATATTTTTCTGACTTAGCTTCTCCTAGATCCAACTTTACTGGGATCACAGTGGGTTGTATTTGGAATATCTGGATTTCCTAGCCTGTTGGAAATGTAAAACATTACTTCTTTCATATACTTTTAGGGGCCGTATTAAGTTTGGGATTTGTACATTCAAAACCATGTCAGACTTGGCTAAGTGTTTCTTCTGTAAGTCTTAAATGCCAAAGTTCATCTTCAAGGCTAACACTTCCTCAAAAGTTTTGCTCTAGTAAGTTCCTCTCAATTTCTCTAAAATTTCTTGATTAAATTTTGAATAGTGAACATCCCAGATTATTCTCCAAGAAGAATATTCTCCAGCAGTTGCGCTCTCAATAGTGTCAAGAAAGAAGGTATGTATCAAAAGGTTCAGCTAGCTGCAGACAGACAAATGAATCGCCACAACTTCAGTAATTTCAGTAATAGGCATTTTATGTGGGTCTAGTTGCAGTGTGTCCATTATTGGAACAGACTTTTCTTTCCTGTCGCTAGAATTCAGTTCACTTTCCTAATCTTCTCTCCTCCTGCAGCACAGCTGGGACAGAAAGGAGTGAAACACGGCTGTTATCCACGAAATCTCTCCCACGTGCACAATGGTCACCAGTGATATCTTCAGTCTCTGAGGGCTGGGTTTTTTTGTCCTAAATTATGTAGGACAATAGCTGCTGCTCATGACAGTCAATTCACAGCCTAACAAATTACTAATAATCCCTTCTAAGGCTGTGAACAATGTATAGACACACCATCTGGCCTTTGCCAATTTTGCTCCAACAGAAAGAAATTCTCCTCAATTTAAACAGCTGGTGGACTGCGAACTCCTTAAGAAAAATTCCTTTTATTCTTTGGCTGTAGGAAGGGAGGAAGCATAGCTAAAAATTCAGATGAATTTGGCTCAATACAGATTTACACATGGCTCAATAAAGATTTAGATCAAAAAAGTGGAGCCTGTCAACTCCTCACTGCTGCTGTCTGGGCAACGGGAGGTAGAAAACAGCTGGAGGGAAGAGGAACTACTTCAGTGTTTCCTGATATGGTCTCTCCTCCCCTTGTTTTAGCACAGCAATAATCTGTTTCCTTTGAGATTAGACAGGTGGGTACACTCTGGGAGACTTCCTATATGATTTAAATTGGTTTTGTGCTTTGCAGAATTGCTCATAGTGCACTGCTATATTCAGTTGGAAAGCATGATATTTTGTCTCCTAACTCTTGCTGTGTGGTCCTTGATTATTGAGATATTTTTTGTGGTCTGTGATAGGCTAAAGTGTCTCGAGAGATCCTTTTAAGATCAGGCCTCTGCACTGATTTTACCACAAAGTTCAGATGTACAGCTGTAAGAGTAGAAATTTTAGTCTCTAGTTTCTTTTTACTAGTGGATAATTTTAGCGCAGATATCTGAAGTCATTACTACATTAAATTTTTATTCCAATGGCGAAAGTAATGTTGAATGGGAACGAGCATATCTACATTCTAAAACTACTGAAATAACCAGGACTACCTTGTCAGCCCCTAGCTGGTACTTACAGGCAATTTTCTGCACCATTTTGGCAGCTATGTACAATTAGTACGAGTGCAGGAAAATGAAAAGAAAAGCAAAGATGAAATTTAAGAAAACATAAGGGGAAAAAAAGGACAGTCATTTACAGAAATGTTCTCAAAAAGCGTAAGTAAAATAAACAAAACAGGATAAGAGGATAAACAGAAAGGGATACTCGTTATGCAAATGAACCTTTCAAAAAGGAAGCATGAATGGGAAATATGAAACACACACTCTCCACCCTTGTTTGCTGCCTTGCAGGCTGCTAACACACAGACACAATTGGCGTTATCTCCCTTCATGCAGCCCAGCAAACCTTGGAAAATAGCATCCTGTATTTGGGTAAGGTCTGTTGCTATTACATTTCCTGCCCCTCCCTTTCCTTAAGTTTAATGGATTCATAAATTAGCATGCTTTATAAGTGTGGCCTCAGTTCAGCAATTCATGTGCCTGAGTGAAACCCTGCATGCACAGAGACTTTAGTCACAAGAGCTTAAAATAAAGTCACAGTCTTACAGCATGAATGCAAATATTTAGAACATAATACTTTACTTCTACTAATATTTCTTTGGCATGAACAAATATTTCCCCACCACTACTATAAAAGGTACATTCCTGTCCTCTTCCTAGTATACCACGGAAAATATTTTCTGCCTCATATGAACTGTCCCAAATATCTCTGCATTATATCCTACAGCTGGAAGATTAAAAGTTAAGTACCACTGGCAGATGAGTGAGGCCAAGGAAGACTATTTGGGAGCTGGTACACAGGTATGGAGGCAACAAACCCAGGTGATTGCATAATTCTACAGGGTACCTGGCTGCCCGAGCGCTGCTGTAAGCACAATGCTTGCCTGATGCATCCAAAGAACGATGCTAACTATTTTTTAAGTGATGCCATGCCATTTGCTTGCATAAAGGCAAATTCAGTGTAGAATACAAAATTTTAGTATTTTCTCAAGATCGTACTGATTTACAGCATATGCCAACACCAGCAGTTAGACAAACTGTCACTTCACTAACATAGCAAATTGTGATATTCTGAGAGACCTTCGTCTGTGCACTCGTGACATTTACCAGTTAGGGTATGGGTTGATAAGACACAGTGAAATGACATAACTTACTGCTGTGAAAGTTAAAAGTGCCTTCTTCCCCTTCCCCTCTCTCTTCCTGGCTATACGCTTTCACTGCTTGTCCTGGCATTGGTGCTTGTCAGAGCTTTTGTGAGCTGCTTGAAAACTGACAAAAATCCAATTTAGAGCTAAAGTAGCTCACTAAAGGATCTGGTGAGTGCCATGGCCAGTGCAGACTGGCAGTATATGTCCCAGAAGCAAGTTAGAGAGATTCACTCCCTTCAGCAACAGTGAACTAGTAGAATGCCTCAGCTGCCAGTAAAATTGCAGCTCAAGGCCAGTATTTTTCACTCTCCACTTGCTATTTTAATAATCATTCAGGGCATTTGCATTTAAATATGTTTGTCTTATTCCTTATTTTCCTGCAAGCCTCTGCAGTGATGTCACAGTTTCATACTTATGATACTGTAATTACATTTCTATAGAAACAGGCTGTAGAGACAGGGCTTCTGATATTTTTTGCATGATCAAGGAGACATCTAGGAGATTTGGAACAGATTCATGGTCAAATCCAATTGATTAAATACCTTAATATCATGGTTTAAAAAAGGCTGAGCAGATAAAGTGTTTGTATAAATACCATTTGCCCTGTTGTGAGCTAAATCCAGAACTGCTTGATACCATCTTTGAAATCAGTAGCAATCTGCAGAGTGGATACTCTATAAAAACTAAGTAGGAAATTCAGGATGTGGACCTCCATGAATACTTAACATTATTCCACAAGCAATTATCCCTTTGGTCAAAGCTTCCAATTCTTAGAGAACAGTGTTCAAAATTAATAAGCCTATTTCTGATATATATTTGCTGTATAGAAAAAATACTAAAAGATAAAGGCGGGATGACAACACAGTCACGCACACCCATTTCTTCAGGCCAGCTGTAACCTAGCGCTAGCACTGCAGCTCAGAATTGAGTAATTTGTGCTAATGATTTGTTGAGGATTTGGAAATGGATCTTTGAGCTAGGGCAGGGAATGAAATAAAAGAATATGTATTTTTAGAATACGTCACGTGGATATTTCAACTTGAAGTTCGTATTTTGAATTAGAAAAATCAGTTAATAAACAATAAACACATCTCAATCAACATAATAATGCTGCTATACAACTGTCTTTCTGCCTCCATTTACAGACAAGGAAATAATTAAAGAGTCTTATCTGCATATCTGAATCTCATCCTTAATTCTGTCTCTGATAGGACATTAGATTGCAACATGCCATACCTCATTAATGCCTGGGGTAATCGTAGGTGCAGCAATAAAAACAACAAAAGGAGCAAACTCTGCAGTTCTCAGGACCTTCAATGCCTAGGTGAAAAAAAAATCCGATACTTTAGAAGAACCCCTCAACAATCAATGCGAATAAGTTTAGTCACACAAGCAAGAGATACAAAATCCTGATTTACCAATGCTGGTATTTGTTTTTAACTGATCTGGAGTCAAGACTTCAGTAATACAGACACTTAACTTTTTGCATTATTTTACATTTTTGGTGGTCAAACCGTGTATTTATCCTTAATTAAAGAGAGTTTTCAAGACAATGAAAGCTTTAGCATTTTCAGAGAGGCTCTTCCCATACAGTCTCAAAGAGTGCAGAATTCCGTTTTCATTTAAACTAAATGATTAACACCAGGTAAAAAAATTCACTCATGCCATAAATAGGGAAAAGAGCCAACTGTATTTTAGAATACATATTGACTAGAATATAATTTTTTCTCACTTTTTCTACCTACCAACACTTTTTTATTATTTTCTGAAACAAATGAAAATGTGATGTGAAAGTTCAAAGTTTTTAAAAAGTAAGCATAGTGAAGTTTTAAAAAAGTGAGCCTAGCACTAATACAGTAAATGCAGCACCAACCCCCTGAACCGAATCTGTGCAAAAGAAAAGAGTTCTCATTAAAAAGTTGACCTAGTCATAATTTACTGAGTGACACACAGAGCTGCCATACGTGAAACTCTGGTACAGATCCAAGCTAGACTAAAGTACAGGAGAGCAAGTAAACATACCTCAGCTGAACTCAAATGGATGGACAAGATAAATAAAGACTACTAAAGGTCAGTCTGTTTTTGCTCCTTCCACTTCCTGTCTTCTCCAAAGTTTTTTCTTTTTTTAAAAAAAGACCAAACAAAACCCCACAATCCATCCTTTCCCCAAGATAAAGAGGTTTTAACCTCTGCTGCTTGAAACCCACCTATATATATATGTCATCTATGCCCACCTCCTCTAAACAAGAGATAAACCCCATATGTAAAAGTCAAAAAACCTCACATAACTAAGAGTACACAAGGGAAAACAGGCAAGTGGTGTAACATAACGAGGAATAAGTCCACAAACAGGCTGGCCTTAATGAGCTGAGATGGATGCATGAGGAAGCTGGTTAAGAAAGAGGCTTGCTAGACTCTGGAGGAAGTGTAGCAAAGGCGGCTGTTACCAAATGTAAACATATTCTAACAAAGATTAAAATGGCTTCTGAGAATTGTAATACTTCTGAATAATGCAAGTTGAAAAGGTTTCTCAAGAGAGTTTGCTTTTAACAGCTGCTCCATTTGAACTAACTACAAATGTTACTCTCCCTGAAAACTGTTAAATGTGGGCTTTTATTTTTCAGAACAGCACCACACCAGCATCCTATGTTAAGTGTCCTAAATAATTTAGTCAGGTATCTTATTTCTGTTATTAAATTCTTAATGAATTTGAACTTCTTGAATCCATTCACAAAGAAGAAAGAAGGCAGCAAATTTAAATAGATAACACTGGTCACAATTTTAATTTGTCTTTCCTCCCATTTCCTTCAATGTGCTAGAATAATAAACATCACATTTGTCCATATTCACATTGTTCCACTTAACAAAACATATAAACACATCCCTGTGAACTGAAAATCATGACTACATGGATGTTTCAAAGGAAACATATCAGAATTTTCCACTGAAGATTTTATATAATGAATGAACAAACTACTTAGTGTTTCCTGAGAGCCTGATTTTCCTTCCTGCCCTCTTCTGAAAAGTTTAATACCGCAACACAGAAAGGAGTTTATAAATTAACAACACTGATCTGGTCATTGTGCAAACAGGATCAATATCGATGACTGACCACAAAAGTTTCTGACCATGCTCAATAGTGCTGTGGAGCCAAGAGTCAGTTAGGAACAAGATTACCCTCCAATACAGCATCGAAGAGAAATTTTTGAAAATATCGAAACAATACTCCTGGCAGGCAATGACAATCACTTGTTTTGATATGTTTCACTGGACATGAGGCTAATATAATAAAAAGTCACACAGTAAGTAGATTTTCAAGATGCAGTGGTTGCATACCAAGATAAACTATGAATTTGTTTCTGCTGTATGTCCTTCTAACCAGATGATTACCAGAATTCTACTTCACAGATTGATACTTTGGTGTTCCAGGGACTTTTGTTCCACATTACTGTATGCATTACTTATCTATTGTGCAATCAATGAAAATAAATAAATCTCAATAAAATAAGGTTGAAGGATTTGTGATGAGTCCCATTTTAATATACTTCTAATTAGTTACCTGAGGTTCTACATCAAGTATTGCAATTAGTCCCTGCTCATGGATCTTTCGTATTGTTTCCAGTTTTGTCCCATACATTGCATCCTCATGGCTGCCATATTCCAAATATTCATTGTTTGATATATCCTGCATCATTTGGTCATGTGATACAAAGTAGTAATTTTTCCCATTTTCTTCATCTTTCTTTGGAGGTCGGGTTGTGTCTGAAAATACAAAATAAAATTATTTTTAGTACAAAAGCAATATTAAGCTTATATATGACTTTTTGTTTGGTTTATCAATACTTATTCACTGAATGGTGACCTGTCAAATCACATATAGAACAACGAAGCATGAGCTTGAGGTAGGCAGAATAACAGGGGCTGGGAAAAGCAGGAGTCTGGGGGATGTGTGTTGGGAAAAGCAGGAGATGAAGGGATGTGGAAAAGGTAAAAATCAAAAGGTAACAGAGGAAGAACAGAAGGTCATAAATAACCTTTACCTGGTCAGGACTATAAGACTCTATCAGCTGCTTTCAACAGCAAACAAAGGGCACATCTCACAGTTTTTATAGTTTCTAAACAATTCAATTAACATCTCCATTTTACCCCAGGGGCCAGTACTGGGCCCAATCCTGTTCAACATCTCCATTAATGATCTGGGTGATGGGGCAGAGCGTACCCTCAGCGAGGATGCCAATGATACAAAACTGGGAGGAGTGGCTGATGCACCAGAGGGACCTCCACAGGCTGGAGAAAGGGGCTGACAGGAACCTCATGAAATTCAACAAGGGGAAATGCCAAGTCCTGCACCTGGGGAGGAACAACCCCATGCACCAGTACATGCTGGGGGCTGACCAGCTGGAAAGCAGCTCTCCAGAAAAGGCTCTCTGGCGGGTCCTGGTAGAACACGAGCCAGCAACGTGTCCTTGTGGCAAAGAAGGGTTAAAGGTGTACTGAGTTGCATTAGACAAAGTATTGGCAGCAGGTGGAGGGAGGTGATCCTTCCCCTCTACTCAGCACTGGTGAGGCCACGCCTGGAGTGCTGGGTCCAGTTCTGGGCTCCCCAGTACAAGAGAGACATGGACAGACTGGAGAGAGTCCAGTGAAGGGGCATGAAGGGACCGGAGCATCTCTCCTTTGAGGAAAGGCTGAGAGAGCTGGGACTGCTCAGCCTGGAGAAGAGAAGGCTCAGGGGGATCTCATCAAGGAGTACAAATATCTGAAGTGAAGGCGTAAAGAAGATGGAGCCAGTCTCGTCTCAGTGGTGCTCAGTGACAGGACAAGAAGTAATGGGCACATACTGCAGCACAGGAGCTTCCATGTGAATGTAAGGAAACACTTTTTCACTGTGAGGGTGGCTGAGCACTGGCACACGTTGCTCGGAGAGGTGGTATGGACTGTCCATCCTTGGAGACATTCAAAAGCCACCTGACCATGGTCCTGGGCAACTGGCTCTAGGTGGCCCTGCTTGAGCAGGGGGGTTGGACCAGATGACCTCCAGAGGTAGGGATCTCAACCGTTCTGTGACTCTGTAGGCCATCTGCTCCTCTTTTCCCCACAGTCATGCTGAAATCCACTTGCTTCTCTTTCTTCTAATATTCCCTTACAAACTGATTCACTCTCGTATTTTTCCACTATCATATTTATGTTGGTGACATATCTGAAACACCACATCTCTTCCCAATCTAACCCCGTATCTTCCAACAACCCTATCATAATTTCAACCAAAGTATCAAAAAATTGAACTTATCTATTTTTAATTATACCTATTACTGTTCTGAGGATTAATTAACAATGTTCTGAGGATTAATTAGCATATTTCAAAGATGAAAAGTTCTATAGAAATATTATAGATCATAGTTATTATTTTAAGGAATTCAAGAACAATGGGTTATATAAACCATATAATATCACTATTCTACTCACTGCTGCCTCAGGTCTACTGAACTTATATTTCCCCCAAACCCTCTTCTTTTGTAAAAACACTTCTGTATTTTCCTTTTCCTTTTTTAATTAAATTCTTATGAGGTTTTCTTCTGAGTGTGAAAGTGTAAGTCTAAAAAGTGGATGAGAGCCTGATTACCTGTGGTCAAGAGAGATGAAAGCTACTTAGCAATAACATACTTTTCGAATATATTGCTTCTGCAGACCGATGTGGTAAGAGATGTATGGCCTACTAATCCTTTTAATTAACTACCACTGTGTGTGACATGACCTTTATGATCAAGTTTTCAGTAGGTAGCTAATTTCTTCATAAAGCATTCCCCAAAACTTCACACCCAACTTAGGGCCTACCTCAAAAGCTACCTAATCCTACCATGGTATTTTAAAAGAATGCAGAAAATGCAGTAAAATCCATCCCTGAGAGTTGGAGAGAATAAATTCAATTACCTAGAGTCAGCTGAAAGACAGATCAGGTTCCCATAATACTTAAAGTGTACGTGATATATTTTATATGATCTATTTATATCACTAACATAAGGAAGTAATTTGGGTCTCTAAACACCAGCATAAAGAGCTATTTTAAATGCCCTAAATGCCTTAAATCTGAAATATCCATATAGGACTATTAGATGTAGCACAGGAATCAATGGAGACCATCGCTCTTCTGGAGTGGAGCTGGAGGCCAAGTGATGTCTAAAACAGGCATCTAACCATCAAACTGATGCTTTAACACCTGAATTTCATCCTGATTGGCAGTCTAGTCTTTTTAGTCTTCTTATATAATCACTGAAGCCATTTCAGTGCTTCCACAGAGCAGGAACCTAATGCAGGCAATCTAAGGCATGGTCGTCATGGTATAGGCGAGTCCATTTTCATAGGTATTTGAAGATAAATTAACTAGTTCAGCTTCTACCTCCCCACAGCAATACAGTTAGTACTTGAGAGAGACTGGGTGAAAAGCATACCATAAAGCATTTATTACTCTTTGTTTTAGTTCTTTGTAATGGAGAACATATTTGCTGGGTTACTGCTCCCTACCCACCACATAATCTTGTCTGTATTGAATAACATAGGTACAACATACATCACATACTCCTGGCACCCCGCTTTTAAAGTATCTAATCCAGGATTTTATTGTCTAGATATAAACAGTAGCGTGACAAACAGTGCAGTTTCACATTGCTGCTGGGGCGATCTAATGGCTCATGCTTTCAAAAGAGCTAGGTCTTTCTGTTTTCCTTCTGCTGGCACTGGTCTTTGTCTTAACTCCTTAGCGAGCAAGCCTGGGGAACTTAAATCAGCAGCCAATTAATCCTTTTCCCCTTCCAAATAGAGAAACAGGTAAGTTCTTAAAAATAGTACTTTTCAGCAACAACAAAATCCTTATAGGTAGAAGAAACCCTAAGTGCACTTTTAAAGTAAAGCACTAACAAGGTATAAAGAAAATGGAATTAATTCATAATGGTCATCAGTGTCACTTCTTGGCCATCTATGGGGTTTCTGAAGTCAGCCTGAAATAGTGGACAGAGTTAGCTGCTGGATGCTCGTTTCAGAATGCCTAGCTTGAGGAAAAAAGGGTGCATCTCCAAGAGATCACGTAGCAGGATATGCAATTCCTGCCATGCTACTGATAGAGATTGTCATGAAGGGAAAACACTCCTGTGCTCTTCGTAACAACCCACTTGTAAGCAGTGAAGTTACTTGTGTTTTCTTTTTCTTATTGTCATCTCTAGAAACTTGAAGTTATTTTAGTATAATACCAGTCCTCGAGGCTAGGCTATGAAAGGTAATTTAAAACATTCAGATAAGGTACACCTTAAAGATTTTCTTTAAATCCAGTTTATATTTCTTCTCACAGGAATTATACACAGTTTTAAACATCAAGGCTGTTCCAGTCTTACCTGAACTGTAAATGTAAAATTAGCACAGAAAAATGAAACATTTTTCATTCTAAAAGTTTCATTCTAAATTAACAAACATTTGGGGTAGAGAGAAGTATGCTTAACAAGAAGTTTTGTGAATACTAAGAAACATCGAATGTAGAAGTGGTGCTACTTACTACCCACCCCGCCCTGCCCTGAAAACACAAAAGAAGAAATATACCCAGTCTTATCACAGTTCCCACCCTTAAGATAGGATTCGTCTCAGCAGAACTGAACACATGTAGTGGTACAATGGGTGTGTTGTCAAGGATGATACAAACAATTTTGCAGTACATTGAACACTGCTACTTACGAGGAATGGGGTAAGCAAATCTGTCCGGGTGTTTTGTGATGAGTGTGTTTTTTATGTGTCTTCTTCCAACACCGTGTGCACCTAATCCACAACACAGAAATGAATTATGAATTTTCCACTAGAAGAGTTTCAAAACCATGCTGTTACGTTCAGAATAATAACTCAAAATTACCTAGTAAGACTAGTGTTTTCCTTTTGAATGCTGGCAGTTTTACTACTTCTTCATATGTGACGAGATCTAATTGATCAAACACTAAAACACAAAAGAAACCCCCACAGGGATAAGAAAAAAAGGCATATTAAGCGTGATAATTAATTGTGCTACAAATTATAATTTTAGCAAGTTTTAGATTTACAATACAACGTCATATGTTATGGAAAATAAAACCATTTCATTATGCAATTTTAACAAAAGTGTTCATTTAAAAAACTGTTAAGAAGCAGTAACAAAGCTACTGAAATGCTCAGGAAAGTTTGCATGTCCTTTCATGCAGTATTCAGCAGACCACAAAAATTAGCTAAAATGGCATGCCATTCACGTTTGCATTCCTAAGAAATAGCAATACTAAATAAAAATCTGTAGACAGTGACCAACATGAATACAATATGAGAACATCTATTTACACTAAAGATAGGGATACTTTCATAATCATGTTTTCACAAGGTCTATGAGAAATGTATAGAGAAGACTGTTAATACTTTGCGGTATTTAGTCTTCAAAACTACCACCACATTAATAGTAATTAGAGTTCTCTTTAAACACACGTGCTAGTTAACTTGACATGCTTTCAAAACTTGTGACAGAATGAAGAGTTCTAATGAAAAGCGATGGCATTACATAAAAGAACCTCCACCATATTTAGGGAAAAATTGTAAAAGTATTATTTCAGAAATAATTTCAACTGCAGTTGAAATTGGATGAATTCCATCATGCCTATCAATCTATTGTCAATTGCCAAGATATATAATGATTGACAAATCAAGTTTTGTTCATTGAAAACAGCTTAGTCCTCCTGTGCGCAATAACACATAATCTCTGGTAATTCTTGCAGAATTCTAATGAAAAAGAAGCCAGGAGGCAGTTAATTATACTTGTAAAGATTACAGCAATCAGCAGTTGTGAGCAGAATAACGAACAAGAGTTTTCAGTTCTGTATTTATGCACGATATAAAAAGAAGGGAGGAGAGACTGCATCTAAAGTATGGGATCTTTGAGTGTTTCCAAGTCCTAAGCTGGTGCATTCACCTCAACTATATCCCATCCATCTTTTAGGATGAGTCCGGATATATCCCTCTCCCTTTCCCCCTATCCAAAACCCCTTAGGAAAGCACGCAGTGGCAGGAGCTTTAGTTTGCTTGCTCCAGAAGTCCCCAGCCACCAAGATCAGCATTAACACTGTGGAGCCTACCAGAAAGCACATGCTCTTTGTACTAAAGTCCCAGTTAAAGCAGCAAAGGGTTTAACTTGATGTATTTCTTTTTTAGGGCAGATTTTTCAATTCAATGGCAGTCTTTTTACCCAGAGAAAAAGTACATCTACTTCAATTTGGTCAAAGTACAAATTAGTCAATCGTCGTACTCAACTCTTTAAGACCTTGAAAAGATACAGATATGAAAACTTCCTAGTCCATTTGAAGCATTTTGAATTTCATCCTAAAGAAGAATCTCTTTCAACCTTTCCCCAAATATTACAAGCAAGAATTTATATTTTTCTAGTATTTTTCTTCCATTCCAGAAACATGGAATTCTTACTGCTGTCCTTTTTGCAACTTCACACTATTTAAACTAATTAATAAACAATTTCATATTAGAAAGGGTTAAAGATCTACAACATGTTAAACAGTTTTACCATTCTAACCTTCTAGGCCTGCAAGTATCTTTTCGCATTAAAAAATAATTAAAAAAATCAATCCTTTATTTTCTTCTTGAACAAAACCACGTTATGTTAGATACAAACAACAAGAACAAACAACAGAAATGATACATATTAATGCCTTCATCACAAACCAGCAGCATGGAGAAGATGTGTTTCAGTCTACATGGATTTAACTAATGATTGTAGGGTTTTCAAATGCAAATGAAAAATGATTAATTTTTTAATATACACAAGATATGAGGAATACAGGGCACATTTAAAGACTGAACTTTAATGCTTCTGTGTTACTAGCTAATAAAGAAAAGGAGTTCTTGAAAGGAAACAGTAAGAAGCAAATAAAGAGGCATTGTCACTTGACAGGTTACTTACATGCACAGAGGCCATTGGGAGTAAGACAGCATGAAAAATGTACAGGGGTCATTGAGATATGGCTTGTAATATATTAGTAAAATAAAAAGTATATGCACAAAATAAACTTTACCATGCAATAGTCTAAACACAAGGCAAATAAATCACATTAAGAAATGATAAACATATTTTATAAAAGCTTGGCAATTTTCTACATTATGCATAATATGAAGCATCGTTCTAGTATGTTCTAAAGAGTGTTCTTTTATGAAGTCCTGCAATAACATTTCAGTAAAATAAATAAAAAAATATATCTAGATATCACTGCAGTATATCTCTAGAGCATTTATAAAAATGTCAGTGAACTTAATAATGAAAAATATTTTATTTTTTCTGTGGGCTTTGGTTTAAAACTGACATTAAAATGATAAGATGTATGATTGTGAAATTGTCTCTTGAAGGACACAATAATATCAAGTATGGAGGAAAGAAAAATGGGATGATATTTTTCTTGTAAAGGAGAATATATTTGCTTTTAATTATAAAAACTAACCGGAATATTCTCTTTACTTCATAAACTATGCCTGATTTGCAGAATAATTTCATTTCCAGTTCCAGTAATATCCCAATATATCACACTACAATCTTAGCTCTCAAATCATTAGCTAGCCACACAAATCTTAGCTGACTATGAAGTATTTTACTAGGTCGTTTCTCAGCACCCCAGTGCAGTCTCATCCCTAAGACAAAAATAACAGGGAAATCCAAATAGATTACATACTGCTAAATGATTTGTTGAATTTTATACTAAAATAGAAGAAAAATAAATTCTACTTTCTTGTAAGAGCAACATTTCGACATCTGGATTAGACTTCTCAGTTCCAAATTAATGATACTTATTTTGGAACCGACAGAAGAAAAGATCTGGTTTTTATTCTGAGACAGACACACTGAAAGATTGCAAAAGCCAGCGTTGCCAGATTTCTGACTAACAATACCAGACATGATAGAGTAGTTCAGAGAAGGTAACTTCAGTACCACCTTAGTTAAACTTAAACTCATGCGAGCACCATAGCATTTCAGTGAACCTCCTTATATCCTACATTTGGCATCATTCCCTGGCATATTACTGGCATCACCTGTAATGACTCAAGGACACTAAGATCAATAAACATTTCTAAGAGAAATCTTGATTCCAATCTGCATTTTCCTTAACTTTTTCACTTCTTAGGGGGAAGGGGAAGTGTCAGATGGTATTCGGAAAAGAACAGTTTCTTTTATGGTCATTGTGATAATTTTTAATGTTCATGTTTCTAATTTTTGGCAAACACCGTGCTCTGATGTAAAGTGACTAACAGCACTGATAGTGGCAAGCACTGAAGCAGGCAAACTGACTCCAAGTGCTGTCAACCTTCTCCAAAATGTCCCCCCTACATCAAGATAGGAAAGTCTAGATTGCCTTCCTTTCAGGGATTTAATTGATAGGAAGTCTTTGGGCTAGTTTTGCTCCTAAAGTATTGCCTGCTCCTTCTTCCCTCGCCATTCTCTTTCCTTTGCTTATTCCTTTGTAGCATGCCAGGCTTAGTCACACTGACATTATTAACTCTGTAGTTGCACTGTGAACTGTATTAAGAAATGTGTCTGCCCTAAAGAAAAAGAATCAATGTTTTTTGTTGGGTTGTTCTTCAGCTAATCCATTTAACAGCACGGCCACGCAAAGTTATATGGCCGCACCTGAAGGGAGTAGCAATGCTGTGGGAATGTATGCTGGGAGCAACTGATAATACTTTAAAACCAGTACTGTCAAAGACTTCAGGTCATAAAATCCACGTTTATTCTCAACAGTTTTTGTTAAGGTCATAATTAGTAAAACATGGTTTACTGCTACTGCGATGAAGTGGAAACATTAAAACAAACAGAATACTAAACCAGCAAAAGGAAGAAAACAAGTTAAAGCTTTTAATCGCTACCTGTAAGGGTTTTCAGGGTAAAGCGTAATTTTATATTTAACTGTGAACATCTGAAATGTGATGGTGAATTAAGGACTATAAATGACAATTACTGTTCTTTGACTTTCTTAGAGTTTATTTTCAAATGACTTTTTTTTAAGTAAACATAAATTCTGTAGTACTGCTATATTATGAGCTCTGATACTGCGTACAGATTGTACAGGTAATGAGAAATGTGAAAATAGAGATTTATATTGTTTGATTCATGCATTCAAGAATGCAACTGAACCCCCCCCCCCCCCCCCCACAACACA
>NW_010972753.1:9282357-9391561 GCF_000737465.1 Haliaeetus leucocephalus
AACAAAAAAAACCCACCCCCCCCCCCCCCCCCGAAATTAATTCAATATATAAAATACTTTCATTACACTGTTTGGACAGGTATGTGTTTTAATTCTAATAAAAATCTCTGCAAGTCTCCCAAGAGACTACAACAACATATTTATCATTACAGTATGTGATATCAATGCAAACCCAACAGTAACAGCTTCAACACATCGAGCATTTTATATTAAAAGAAAAAAAGAACTAAATTCCGCTCATGAATGAAGGGGTCTTCCTTCTTTACTACTAAAACTAATGAATTTTGCTCAGCAAGGATCTCTTATTCTACACTTCTACTTTCAGAATTTTCTAAAACAATTCATTTTTTCAGCAGTCTAAATAGAAAACAAAAACTTAGGATTCAGGCAGAAATCACTGCAAGGATAAACTTCTGCAGTTTGTTCTATTTGGTAACTGTAAATAACACACTGACTACGCAATGGCTCTTATTCCACTGCCAGCTGTAACGCTTCAAGAAAAATATCCTTTCACGATGTTTTCACACATATAATCTGTAACTATAAACACATATTAACAACGATGCTACTGAAAAGTCTTCTGTAGAGCACAGTACAGTTACATAGACTGCAAAATTCATATCCTATTGGTTTCTAGTGGTCCTTTAAATGTAAAAAAACCAAAACAATGTAAGCTGTTAGGATACATTATGATGCATTTATTTTGTTGCAGCTTGCCTCTCACTGATTAAGCTGTATGTTTAAATAGCAAAAACCGAGCACAGCAATGTTGGCATAATCAGAATTTTACTTCTATTTTCCTAAGTACCTCATTAGGTTTATACAACAATGCCAACTGAACAATTAACGGCAAGGTTTAGATTGTAAAAAATTTAACCTGTTAATGATACTTGTTTTTTTTTTTTCATACCTGCATTGTGCTTTGCCAAATATTTGTCTTTGTACTGCTTTTTTTTCTTTCCAAACCAAGTACAGCTGGCCTGTTGCTCCTGTTTGGTCTTCTCCATGGCAATACAAGCAACTCGCCTGGCATATGGAGGAGAAAAATTTTTTTGTTGTAATCAGTGTATTTTCAAAAAGCCACATAGAATGAATTAGAAAACTAATACTTTTTAATAGTACAAGAGTACAGTAAAACTTTTCACCCCCCCTTTTTTTTGTGACTTAAAAGCACTTATATACAGAGGTATTTTGATATAAAGAATATCTTCTGAGTGGTAGATCATTAGAACTCACAAATCAAGTGAGTGTGGGAGGAAGGGTAGCTGTTAAAATGGCTGTAGACCACTTTGCAGCCGATTAGACTGGAAGAGCATGAGGTCTGTAAAGACCACTATGGTCTAAATTACTTCAGAGCAAGTTGCGTTGCGGAACTGTTTTGAGGTCCATCTTTAGGATGAATTACCGCAAGTGTTCCTATTGCAATGTATACCAGTGTCCCCCTTATGTCAGGGCTTGCAAAGGAGCTCTTGAGATGGAATGAAATGTTTTGTCTACCGCTGTTTCTCCTCTAGCAAAATCTCCATGGGCCAGTCCGGGTGGCACAGGTGCTGTTAAACCCTTTATAGCACTCTCATTCTTTTACGTGGCAAATCTTGCATGAAATATTTTGGGCTAGATTAACCATATTGATAAACTTTCTTGAGTTATGGCCATGACTTTCATGGCCCAGGACTTGCATGCCAGAGTTCATGCTGATACATTTGAAGTATTTACTAAACAGTTTCTGCAAGAGGTTGTTAAAGGCTCTGCATTGCTTTTGTGGTACTCAGAGCCATTGCCGTTCATTGAATCTGTCATTCAGGAATCTGCATTGTGATTTCTTTTTACTTTTTGGCTTTCATATGGAAAATGAAAAGAAGAGAAGCACCCCAAACTCCCTCAATGACCTTTGTGCTCGACATCTTGCTAACACCTTATTCCTGCAGCACTTGCATGTAAGCAGTACTAATGAAAACACTGTTTTGAACCTAAAAAAAAAATTAATTTGACCGCCTTACATAAACAACTAGCCTTCAATCCTAGTTTCCTATAGTATATCAGAAAGCACAATGTTTACTAACATAGGTGATTATTTTTCTAATGTAACTACACATATGATATTGCATGCAACTCTTACTGCTATGCATATACAAGAGAAAAAAATCAATGCCACACAAACTGAGGCAATATATAGACTTTTTTTGGAAAAAAAAAAAGAAAAAGAAAAAATTATACAAAAACTAGCTATACAACAATGAAAAGCATGAAAGACAGAAATAAAAGCAAAGCTAAATTCATTTTTCAGAAAACTTAAGTCATACCATTCTTGAAGTTCAGGAGAAGGAATAAGACCTGCAGTACCATTTTTGGAGTTCTCAAGTTTACCCTGCCACCAGTTGTGATCATCTTTGCTAATGATTTGGATAATATCACCAACTCGGAATCTGATGCCAGCTTCTTTGCAAGGAATGAGGTCATCCTTTGCTGGATCATATTCAAATTGTGCTCTTACATATATCTATAAAAAAGAGTTTATAAAAGACACTGCGGTATTATTACTGGTACAGTATTAAAAGTAACAGGTGAAAATTTGATCTGTGCATGTAGCAACACATACTGTTTGCAACAAGCAAAGGAAGAAACAGAATGGCGAAAGCATAAGTGATAGTTGAAAATGAAACAGAAACACCCCCCCCCAGCAAGCAATGGAGACATATGATGTTATTTTGAAAGCTCATGTCTTCTACATACCGTAAAACCTGAGCAGCAAAAATGAACACATGTAAGACAGAGTCCC
The DNA here is from genome assembly GCF_000737465.1 of Haliaeetus leucocephalus. NCBI lineage: Eukaryota > Metazoa > Chordata > Aves > Accipitriformes > Accipitridae > Haliaeetus > Haliaeetus leucocephalus. Next base: position 9,285,137 of record NW_010972753.1, read on the forward strand.
TCAAATCAATATTAACTATCACGAATCATTGAAGACTATAAGCCAGCAGCTTACAACTTGAACTATACTGGGCTTTCCAACTGAAGTCCCACGGTATGTTTTAAAAATTTGTATGGCAGGAAATTTTATTGGACAGTGTAAAGGACTTAGGCTACATTACTGATCTTTAGTATTTAGACTGAAAATTTAGTACCTTTTTTTAAGATTAAATAGGAAGTCCTGTGTTGCACCCATTGCATATAGTTACTTGGGAGGAATGGGGGAATTCTCTGCATGGATTTTTCAGTAAAAGTCTGCTCCCGTATAAATGAAAACTAACGATTTGAGTAAGTTATTCTCTAAGGAACATCAACAGAAAAAATTCAGATTCTGACTTCACAATTTAAAATAATATACCAATCCTTGCTTTGTGTGTTAGTGAGGTCTCAACCTTAGAAAATAAAAATAAAAGTGATCTACAGTTTTGGTTGCTAATTACAGCCCTGATGCATCCAAGGATCTTAAAACCAGAATTAAATGTCATGTCCAAGATGGGTAATTTCTACAGTTTATGAACTTCAAACATCACACTACAGCATCTCAGGCAGCCATGTATAGTCTACTGCTGATTTCCTTACTAAAAATGGACTAATTTTTTTTTTAAAAATTTACATTCCAAATTAATATCCTTCATTTAAACTGTAACAAACACTTGCCAATTTTGCTCAAATTCTGCTCCAAAAATAGCTGTAACTATGCAGTGTTAGCACTATTCATGGCACTTAAAAAGTTCATTTCTATAGTAATCCAATCTGCAACCCAACATATGAATAAATTAACTTAAATGGCTAATCACTATTATCTTGTACCCAATGCATTTTTATCTGTTTACAGTGAGAGCATCAGATGATAATATCAATATAGAAGTCAACTTTTAATATACTAAATCTGACCCTTGTTCTGCAGTGCACTGAGTCTGTAAGTTTGGACAAGCAACCCAATATCTTTTAATCACTTTTATTTGGTTTCAAAACATCCTATTTTTTGTTTATTTAGTAATTGGCTTTCTATGAAGTAATCAGTATTGAACCAATCCCTTATTTCTCCTCAACCTTATCGAATATAGGTCTAGAAATGTAAGCAGTATTTTTATCACCTAGAAACTTCCTCGCTTTTGAAGTCCCTGCTCCAGTTTGAGCCCTTATCCACCACATACTGGCAGTTCATGGAATGTTACAGACTTCCTTACAGATAGCAATGTATCTGTTATCCAAGTCCTTACGGTCTTCAAGGATGACAAGCTACCAGAAAAATAATGCTGGTTTAATGGGAAAAGACTCTTGAAAAAAACAGGTAACTATAAATGGTGCGAGTACGAGGAACGCCATTATTCTGATATGTCTTGAACAAAGTCTCTTCTCCTGGGAAAAATATGAGAGGCAAAAAACCCCTAACACAACAGCTTGGAAGGTCTTTCATGAAGCCTTTCCTGAATTACATTCAGGCAGCTGCAAACTTCAGAAGACGACAGAAAATTAAAGAAACATAGCTGTAAGCTTTAAAAATAGGAAACAAAGTGAGAGCAATCCATTCTTGTAATAGATGTTCCAGCTAACTTAACCAGACAGTAGTATAAAAAAATTTTCAAAGACAACAGATCGTGGACTTAATTGACTCTTTTGAGTGGAATTGCAAGGGTTGTTATTAAAACCCTTGGTAGAGAAAGAGGTTGAGTCCACGGTTAAAGATTCAGAGGTAGATTCTGGAAGGGCTATATATAAATGGAGCAGTTACTGAAGAGGAATCACAAATCACTTGATGGTATGTGTTCATTTGGAGGCTGCAGTTAAAAAACCTAATTCTTAAAATTGCAAACGGAATCATAGGAAATCCTCTGCAGAGCCTTTAAGGGCTTTCTTGGAATTGTCTGGAGAGGGAAGATCTTTCTTTGTTCCCTGATAACATGTACTACCACCAGGTCAAGGTAACAAAGTTAAGGGACATTACTGAATCCAGGCCTCAGGACTGAAAATTTAAGAGGGTATCTTCAGACTTATCAACTCTTAATAGAAACTGACCTTAATGTTTTTCTTTGAAGAGCTTTGTTACTGTTAATAATTAAGTTATAGATCAACACCAGCTTTAGAATCTTTGTCAGTACAATGTTTTAGAGGAGAGTATTAGACACTTGCCCTACTAGTCTCCATTTCAGCTAAAATACAAATTTGAGGTTTCCTCTAAGATGAAAATCTGCACAGGTCACTGCACAACAGTAAGTCTATTAACGCATTCTGAACTAAAACAACATCTCCATTTAAATTTACAATGACTTTGTAACTCTCACACATATGGACACATACAAAAAAAATGCTATTTTGAATTAGCCACAAACAAATGAGTTAAAAAGAAAAATGAAAAAAATGGAACAAATTTTCCAAGCTTAAATGTTTTAGTCCAGCACATACAGAATATGAGGGGGGAAAAGGTAAGCAGGGATGTTCACTAGCAGCTAAGTTTACAAAAATTCCCATGGAGGATATCTATTCACCTGTCGTCCTTTTGGTTGTGTTGTCGATGGCAAGTCCTGCAGAATAAAGTCAACCCAGGAGAAGAAATTTTCATTTTACTTTTTAAGGGTATACAACACCATTTGTTAGTGATTCATACTACATTACAGTAAAATGGTAAGTCAGACAAAAGTATAAAGCGTTGACCCATGTTTAGAAATATTTTTTTTCTTAAGGAAAAGTCAAACCCAGGCTGTTTAGCAGCAAGCTGAAGAAAGCAGGTCAAAAGTTTAAGCAGGTAGAGAATGTGCTTTTTAATAAATAATTCAGCATCTTCAACACAAAAGCACTGTCAAGTGAAAGAGGCTCTTTATGTGAACACTTTTTCCACTTAATACTTAGTCTTGTTTTTAATAGAGAAGGATGGCTATTATAAATATTAAAAAATCTATTATTAAAAATATATAATGCAATTAATCGTGCTGAGGAATAAGATTATAACTACTAATCATGTTACAAATTCAATTTAATTCACAAAAATTTCTTAAAATTTTCATTCACACAATTATTTCTCATTGTATTAATTAATAAGCACTTTACCTTGTGGCAAATAATTTCTAAGTTGTAATTTTTTTAATAGTTAAAGAAATAGTTACTCAGTTTTGTTTTTCTTTCTTTTTTTTTTTTTTTAGCTAGTCCCATGAACTCATGATATTGACAGCACTCTTACTGAAGGAACTTGCATGTACAGTTACTACATCGGTCCAAACGATGACAAATGATAAACAACACAAATTTTAACATTACTATACTTTAGAAAAAACAGGAGATCAACAGCACCTTTCTACCTGAATACATATGAAACAGAAGTACTTTGTGTTAAAGATGTGATGATAATAGCTTGGTTTGTAGTGCAGTTTAAAGCCACTTCCTTTTGCTTTTCATATCCAGGCAAGGCTCATATTTCACAAAGTATGTGCACGTACCACAACAGCAGAGGGCACACCAATTCGTTAACTCAGATAGCGGAAACCAGTACACGTTCCAGAGGTCTCTCAAAACACAAAACTTAAAAGAGTCTAAAATGTCTTGAAATACCAACTGCACAGTTATTCTTTCTTCAAACACTGCTTCCAAAGTTCAGGATAGAAATACAACTTCCACTTTAATCCTTCGCTTAGTTTTGAGGAAACTGCTAACAATGATTTAAGGATGACTGAAGCGTCACATTACAGTTATTAACATTTAATTCACTGCATGGCTTTTCATGAGAAGAATATGTTGGAAAAAAATCTTAAAAAAAAGAAAACGGGGAGTTACGTATGTAATAACTTTGGTTCTATCATCAGGACAAAATTTTCCACTGACCACACGATAAGTATAACAGTAATGGCAGATGAGCACCAACAAAACTTTCACACTTTCTCTGTGTGGAACTGGAAATCTTACCGAAACAGAATTGTTAGTGCTGCTATGACCATTAGCTGGGGACTGTCTGGATGTAGAGGGGGAATCTCTCTGAAATAAGACACAAGGTTCATTAACAACACAACACTATCACAGGAACACAGATATATTTAAAAGAACAGTTACATCCACAGCCTTATAACCATTTGCTTAGCTGCTTCATCTGTGAAAGTTTCCACACTACAAACTCTGTAAATCTGAAAAGTTTTTCCACAGTCTAAGATTCAGGTTTGACTTTTTGATGTATCCTAGGTAATAACTATTTTTACATTGCCTTAGCAATCAAACAGCTTTTTAATTACTGAGTATCTGGGGTCTCTTAGATCTCAAGTGGCTGACAATGCTAAAGGCCGTTAGTCATACTGGTGTCTTTGTTAAAGGCAACTACCTGAAAGTTATGTGCTGAATAATACTTTGAAGAGAATGAGGCACATGATTCCATTTTAAAGGTGCTTCCAAATCTTTTTTCAGCTATGTGGTGGTGGTCAGTGTTGATCGGTTTGTACTCTGTAAGATGCATCTCTCCGCAGTGCCTCAGAGACACAGAAGCTGACACCTGAGAAGGAAGGTGGACACTCTCTTCTCCCTCCTCATCCAGTTTACAGCACATGGAGGTTTTTTTCCTCCAACATTCTCATGGGCTTAAGAGTATTAAACCTTGCCAAAATAGATCACTTCAAAAAAGCCACCTCTCTTGCCTCAGACTACCAGTGTGGTCCTACACTTCAGTGAGGAGACAGCAGATGCAGGGTGCGTACCGGGAAATTCTACAGAAAGGAGAACAGGAATTTCTGACTGGGTTTTGCAAAGGCAAGGAAGCCCCTTGTAGAGCAATCTTTTTCACATGCCATTTTGACTGTACAGCACTTAATTCCATAAAATCAGATAATTGAGTCACCTCTTCAGGAAATAAAATAATTCACTCATATGTTGTGGGGGTGGGAAAAAAAAAATCCCCTTTACCCCCAGAGGAATTTTGGAATATAATATTCCATGTCAAAGGTCAATGTAGGAACTTCTGGTAATTTTGCCTAATGTCAAGGATAGCAGAAAAAAAGGGCTAAAACAGTTTTCAAAGAAAACAGTTATCCCTGTCACATTTTACCAATACAAGGGCCCTTTGTGAACAAATTAAAAACCAGAATTGGAGCTAAACTCTTCATGCAACATTAGTCAGGTAAAGGTCCTCTACTAATATCCTCAAACCTATACTAATTATGTGATAGCACTCATAGCTATTTTAAAGCATCAAGAAAAGTTAAAATGACAGGCAATACTTTATCCCTCTTGCTGCCTATACGCTTGATGTGCAATGAACTCATGTAGAACTTCTGCACTTTTTTGTGGACTCATTAGATATGATTTCACAGAAAGTTCCATATGTAGCTATCTAGCTGCTTGCTTTGATTTTAACACAGTTGAGGACAGATCTGACAATATTATGGCTGTAAAACCATCGTGGTTCAAAATATGGTTCTTATGCTACATGCATAAGAACGAAATACACATTTGCAACATGTAACAGACTGGGGGAAATCAGCTCTAATTCTATTTACAAAATCACTCCAGCATAACAAGTTTAAAATGTTCAAATGAGACCAAATAAGATATTAATTACTGAAAAAAAAAGGAAAAAGAAAAAAGAAAAGCCTAAAGGAACTGTTTTTCCTTTTTTTTTTTTTTTGTGTACAGGATTATCAGCATCACCTTAATCCATTAGCAGCTAAGAGATACTTTTTTCCAAAAAATCAGTGACTTCCTTCTTTTATAAAGAGATTTTCTGCTTGCTCTGCAATTCTGTCTCTGGCATTTTCTCCCTTTCAAGAAGAGGTGAAAAATTAATTTTACCTTTTTTTTTTTTTAAACCTAGTTTGTTATGATCTGCTAGTCAGTGATGGTTTAGCAAGGGAAAGCTTTGAAAAGTGATGCAAGCACCCAAGTCATTTGGAGAAAAACAAGTTTAGAGTAACTTGGAGAATGCCACTATTTTTGGACTCTCTTGAAGGCTTTTCCCTTTGAGGGAAATTTTCTTGGTTTGAAAATGTTTTGATTTGTATTCCTCCAACAATTCTCAACAGAAGACAGCACATTACTCAAAGCAAATGTTCATCATAACATACCGAGGAAAATACACATTTTCAGTGCTATTGGTGATTTCAGTACTAACTCTAAGAAATTAATCTATGAAGCTAGTCAAGAGGCATATGTACAATTTTTAAATAGTAAGGCAGTTCACCCACAATTTCAAAGGCATTTAGATTCATTATTTCCTAGGGACCTGGTCTTTCTTTCAAAAAATATCAGACTCAAAAGTTAAGAGAAAAACTATTATGCACAGTCTAATGAGACAACTCGGTGAGTAGAGAGATCCTTGTAGAATGCTAGGACTGCTTAAAACTGGACCGGAAAACTTCAGCTTTGGTTGTGAGTTTGTTTCTCCAGTAAATCTGAAAAGGCTTAGCTCTTCCAGCAATAAGAGCGGAAAAACACTTGGAGGATCCAATGATTCTGAGTAGTGTAGAAGTGTTATCATCATATTTCAGTATAACTAGACTATCTAGATTTCCCAACCTTGTCTAGGCCCAAGCCAAATGACAAAACAGAAGTGTTTTGGATCCTTGCTCTTCAGTTGAAGCACCACAGCTGAAGCCTTAGAGGAAACAATCACAATTATTTCCAGATGATGGCAAAACTAGTTTCCTGTTGATTCTTCCTTCTTAGGTGTGGATTATGAATGATAAATCGATGCATTTGAGACGCAATCCTATAGCCAGAAGTCAATTATGTCTACTAGATGTGGCCTGAACAAATTAGATACTGACAAGAACAGCTAGGTTAATGACACTGTTGCCAGATCCACACACACACAAAAAAAAGAGAGACTTTCCAAAAACCTGAAAATACATTTCAGTTTCAGTCTTGCTCAAGGAACCTTTCTGGCAGTATTTTTAATACAAATACAAAAAAGGTTTAAGACTATAAAAAGTATTATAGTCTGAGCACTAGTGGAAACATTGCAAGACTAAAGGAAAAAATCCATGGTGATTACCACCAGATTTTTAAAACCTCATATATATAAGGGCTTTTCTTCTTAATGAAACAGCTTAAGTGTTTCAGGAAGACAATATGAAACATAAAGGATGTTTATAAGGAATTTTTTTTTGTTAAAAAAAAGAAAAAAAAAAGTACTTCCCTTACCATTCTCACATATCTGACACTATAAAAAGTTACTTGGGGTGTTTTGTCAGTACAAAGTAAGAATGCAAATGTAGCTAGAGCAAAATGCTTACTCAGTTGGATTAAGCTGAAACATATAAACAGCATATGCAGTCATCAGCCATAAGAAGAATGTGTTGCAATAATTACTTAAGTTCATATTTATATAAGTCTGTAACTTCCTGGGTATCTGAAGCAGAAAACACAACATCCTGGGCACTGTTATCTAGATATCCGAGTAACTCAGGCCATTTGCCACAACAATGACGAAACAGGTCGTCTCACAGTAGATTAGCTGATCAGATTTTTATACAAGGGTATTCCTAAGTATTATGTTTTCAAGCAAAGTCTCCTCCACAAAATAGAAGGTCTGGTAACTGAATAGAAGGCATGGGTGCAGAAAAAGCCACAAATCCCTAAGAAACTGTAAATTATTCAGCTGAGGTTTTGGAAACTGCCTAGTGATACTGAAGTACCATTACTTACTACAGGGACAAGACTTCCCTATACATGCAAAAGTGGCTTAATATTTAGAACACCACCACTACACCACTTCTCTTAAATGCCTACAAAAGAAGAAAAATATGGCAAAAAATGCAAATCTCAGTTATTAAAAAAACCCCAAACATCCTGTGGCCCCCCCTCACCTTTGTATACAAAGCCAAATAGGCAGATTCTATGTAAAAGGCAGATCACCTGTGGTTCTACTAACATTTAGTTTTTCTTATTTAACAAGATGCTTTGCAATCCAATGATGCAACTATGGCAGGAGCCTCCAAAAAAACCCAGTTATCAATTCTGTTTTATATTCCTCTTTGGTAAAACTATACTATGTGAGCACCAGTTCATGACTGAAGGGAGGGGGGGAACCAAACATAAATTTATAGTAAATTACTGCCAAAAAAATACCTTAACTAGTAAGATTATACTAGTGAAGACCCAATCTCTGAATTTATCCTGCTAGAGAGCATGAGAAGCAAGCTTTCTGTGTCTTAGTAATGTCATTCAACATTCATTTTTAGCCTTTATCAATGGCTAAAGAATGGTTAAGAATTTGATTCATCATCTGAATCACAATCCTGAAAAATTCTGTGAAAAAAATCCTCTCTGTACCAAAGGACTAGTGATGCTTTAATAGGATGATTTAAAAACGTTGGCTTTTTGTGTACACTTGTAACAGTTGAAAATCTACCCAAAGTCATAGTGTGGCCAAGCAGGTGGCATAGACTCAGCCATGTCTGATTGAATGAATGCTAAATACCACAAAGTGTGATAGACGTGCTTATTTTTTTCCTTTGTCTTTGATCACACATTTCTAGTTTTACTGTTTTTTCCAAAGGAAGGTAAGAGTCCATTTTCCTCTCTTCTGTGAAATAAATAGTCAAGAAGAACCTAAGGGCACAAAGCTAAGGAAAAGAGATGACCTGCTACTACTAAAATGACACCTAATGGTATTAATTTAAAGCTGTATGCTCAATTATTTTTTTCAAATAATCAACTTTTCAGCAGGTCTATAATTTCACCAGTTTCTGTATTTTAATACTGGAAAGTGAGATGTCTTTTATTATTACTGCTGTTTACAGCACAGAAGTCAATACATAAATTTGTCAGCACACTCTAGAATTTCTGTCTGAGGTGTTTTTTTTAAAGCCTTTGCATTTCATAAAGAACTTTTGCTTTCTTATTTATACCTTTTAAGAGAATTGGCCTCATAGGTGAAAATTTGTCAAACCTTCTACCTCTAAAACCTTTTAGTTCTTGTTGACTTCTATTAGAACTACAGAAGGCAACCAAAAAGCAGTAATTTTTTTCTTGCAAACAGATTGTTTTGACAATCACAATAGCAGTTTCTGTGTGTTTTAGCATCTGCTGAGACACAAAAACAATTAGGGTGAAATCACAGCTCTAATTAAGATAAGGTGCTTGACTTCAACAGGGATTGTGATTTCACTCTTGGAATTCTAATTTGGGAACTGTTTGCGCAGTTAAGCACGTGGCACAGAAAGACTGGCATCATCTACATAGTGCATATGCCATCTGTATGCTTAAATTGGAACAGTATCTCTCAAGTAGCCATTTTCTAGAATTTAATTCCCTTCAGTTGCAGTCTGGAACATAATTTTGTGAGCAGAAGGGAATTAAACATTACTGTGCAAAAACCGTAATACCAAGTTTCTAGTTCCACAAGAACTAACTCCAAATCTGTTTTTCTTCTGTAATGACAAATACCATTTTTTCATAGAAACATAATATTAAGCCACATGTAACTGTTACAGACAACCATCACAAATTTACCTCAACAGGGTTATACAGAAACAGATTCTTCAATTAACCCTTAACAGCCCAAAGCAGTAAAATAATGTTTAATGCCTAAAAAAAGGATGATTGTTTCTCAGCTTAGGAACTTTAATAGACTTCCTCGAGAATGCATTTAAATTGTAATTTTTTTTAAAGGGGCTTCCTAAATGCAGGAGTTGAGGATCCCCTTTCCTATTTTTTTTTTTTTTTTAACAGGCTGTAAAGAGTTAGTTAAGGTGCTGATGAGATGAATATGAAGGCAGGGCTGAGTAGGTAGGTGGGACCTACTCATGTTCCGTTATCTTTGTTGTAAAATTGGTGTGCGTGATCTAACAGGACAGGCAGAAACAATTTCCCAGAAAGCAGTAACATTCAGCCATCAGCAGGCAGTTAGTTACAGGACTGAGGAAGAAATGGGACAGTTCATTAAATTCATTACCTCACAGGATGAAGATTGCGTGCGATAACTTGGCACAATCTTAAAGGTAATACTTCCACGCATTTCCCTCTGGAAAAAGAGAAGCACTTCTTTAAAGACTAAGACACTGAAGATAAAACCTCCAAATCACTAATGCTTGAAAGGAAAGCATCATAGCTTGAGAGCAACAGTATGTTTTCCTAAAGTAAATATTCAGAAATCTAAAATGCTACAGCTAATTTGTCATTTCACTTATAAACAAACATTTAATCATCTCTCATTAATCTAAAATATAAACATATATGATCAGTTTGTTCGCCTGACCAGTTTTCGAATGCCTAGAACCTACAGCTGTATTTTAAGGTAAGAGATTCAGAGATGTGTAGGTTTCTTCCATATCAGTCTTTTCTTTGTAGCTATATTCTTGTGATCCACAGACTCTTTGCTACTAAAGTGGCATTTTCTTCCCTTTCATCATACATGTTAAATAGCAAAAGCATATTCACAGATACATTTAAGGAACACATTTTTCCTTATGATGATAATTAAGTATTGGAACAGGTTACCCAAAGAGGCGCCTGTCCTGTCAAATCTCTGTCCTTGGATATTTTCAAGGCTTAACCAGACAAAGCCCTGAGCAACCTGGGCTGCATTCAACATTGACCCTGCTTTGTGCAGGAGACTGGACTGGAGACCTCCTGATGTTACTTCCAACCTGAATGGTTCTATGATTTACTGTCTTTGTATTTGTGTAGCAATTATACCAACAGTCAAGAAAAGTTTCTTTTCTCTCACAGTATACTCAGTGACTACACTTGGTGTAGACTGAAGATTTAAAATAAGGGCATGATCTTTATAGACTAACTTGGGATGAGTAACAGGAGGAAAGCGGTATTTTTTCTGTTATGTCCACTAGAGACAAGAGAAGAAACTCCTGCATTTCAACAAAGGGAAGTCAGACATTAGAAAAAACTTTCTAAAGCATAGAAGAGTTATACACTAAAGTCAACTGCCTGGAGAGTTTGGGGAATCTCCATTACTCAAATTTTTTTAAGAGCTGGTCAGACATACATCTGTCAGGAATGGCTGGGTGTCAATGATCTTTTCTGTGGGACTAAATGGAATAAATAAAATGACACCTGGAGGTGCCTTTTACCATTCCTGGGTATAAGGTGCAAAAAAAGCCACTACTAAAAAACAGGGGAGAGCCTGTAGAAGGCTTTAACAGCTGAACACAGGAAGACTTTGTGTTACTTGCACATGTAGGCTATCAAGAATAGAAGAAAAAGGGGAAGTCACAATGCAATTACATAAAAGTTGTCAAAATAAGACAGGCACTTTTATAAAGAACATGAAAAAGATTTCATGCACTTACAAGCATTTTTTGTAGTTGTTCTACAGTTTGATTTGCCACACTGATTCCATTTATTTCTCGGATTTCATCCCCTACATGTAGCGTACCTGTGGATTTAACAAAATACAAAATCACCTCAAACATGTTTTTACAAATTGAGATAATTTTAAGACAGTACTAATATTAATACAAAGGCACAAATATGAAACAACATTAAAATCAGTTTTTTGGCTAGATTCAGAAGAGGACTTCGGTAGCTATGTATTAGTTACCAAAGATCACGAATCTGTCTTTCAGAGTGCAGGCAATACACCAGCATGAGACTCCTGGGCACCCGATAAAGTACACGGGGAAAACATCAGTCCCTTACAAGGACACTGCAAAAAACCCCACACATTGAAAAGAAAGTCACCTGCAACTAGTCAGCTGGAAACATTCAACAGAGACATTCAAGCAGTATTTTATCAGATGACTACTTAATGCAGTTTGGCTTCTGGACACAGTCTTAATTTTATCTGTCAGACTTCTGTATTTTTTCATTTCTCTGCTTTTGATTTGCTATAGTTACAGTACGCATTTTCTGTATGTACACTTGACTTCAGCTTGAATGTAATGATTAGTGTGACTACCTACAATGTCAGGTGATGAACCAAATTATCTACTTAGCTTAGGCAAGTCAAAAACTGACCTGCTGAAGCTGGGATGGGAATGGCATGCTACAACACAGCTCTAAGACTACAAAAGCTCAACAGGGAGGAGGCAGCAAATTAATTAATTATCTTCAGGATTAGAAGCAACCTAGGAGGCTCTTTTTGGATGATAATTTCTGACTTGAGTAGCTCAAGCCCACCTAATTCTCTAGCAGTTCTCCAAAAAAACTTCCATGGTTTATTATTAGTCAGAAGATGTTTTTCATGTATAATGAAATACGACAAGACCATTTACTTCGCATATACTTCTTTCTGCTATACGATTTAAATAATTTGTGCAAGTATCCTTTTCAAAATACTGTACCTAATACAATTACTGTACCGAATATAATTAATCTTACTTAGAAAACTAGCAACTGTCAAACATTTGCTAAACTAAAACACACGTATGGAAAATTACCTGAAAAAAGTCAATCAACTAGAATCCTGGAAAATCCTTAACATTCTTTTCCTGAACCAAAATAGTCAGTTTTTCCAAAGAATACCATGCAAGCAAAACTTTCAGCTGGACAAACGTAGGAAAATCAAACTGTGTGCCTGCTAAACACAAGCACAGACTGAACCAAGGAGAAGAATCCTGAAAAGCTCTGTTGCTATGAGTCCCTTTGGGCTCTCTTCTGTGAAACTGAAGCTCACTTGGCAGTGCTACAGGAGAGAGCCCAAAGTTTATGAAAACTTTCAGTACTCTCAAGAGTAAGTCCTTCAGCCACATTAAATGCTCCAAACAATTCTACAGAAGCTGATCTGCTGACAGTGAAATTATAAAAGAGGACTCATGGCAGTTCTTCTTCCACACTTCAGTGGAAAAATTATCACAATTAATAGTTTACTGAATGTGAATGCAACAGTCCTGCATCTGAATTTCAAATTAATCTAGTTCACATCTAGAATATTAATGACTGAATCTCTAGTGAAACACTTTGAAAGTTCAGTTTTGGCAGACTTTCTCAGGAAGGCATTCAATACCCATTTCTTAAAAAAAAAAAATTCTAAAAAAAAATGAGGCTCTGTGTTGACTGTATCATGCCAAGATTAAATTGTGTTTGAAGTGTAATTGTTATTAAACAATAATACTGAATCAGAAAGAGCATATGCCCTGGAATAGTATAAAGATTCTTTGGCATTATTCAAAATATAAATCTGATGGAATTAAATATTAGAATGAGAATCAGACTCAGTAATATCCCTGTATCAAATCATTTCAATAGTGCACTATAATAAAATCCCCTCTTCTGGAGAAATTCCCATTTCTGTTACTCTGACAGAAGTGAATATTTTTCTGTTCATGCCCGGAATGGAGCAGTACACATAAAAGATGAGAATAAAGCATGGACAATTAGCAGTAGATGGTCATTCTGTTTTGAGGGGTGGATGCACTGATAAACCACAGGAAGATGTTTTCAGTCTGAGGGAAGAGGCTTTTATTATTTGTAGAAACTTTTAAATGTTTCTAAATATTCTTGTTGGAAAAGAGTATTCTCGACATCTTTGAATAGAGTCTTCCGTACCATTTGTAGCTCCCATGATACCTAAGCTTAAGCATCTAATTTTGGTTGCTTTTGCTTCCTTTTCTATTGACAGTGCAGTGTTTATTTAGAACTTAAGCTATTCATGACTTATTGATGTGTAATACATCTGTAATAACAAAGAATTGATGTATTTCTGGAGTAAATTATTTCCTTCTTTGTCTTTGCAAGGCAGACTGACGACAGTTTTAGGAAGTGTGTGCTCTTGCTCTGCACAGAAGTATGAGAAATCCTACCCTATTAGGAAGAAGACAGAACAAATTCTTGGAGTCCCTATTCAGAAACATGTTTTGTAGCTAAAAGAAAATCCTGTAGCTTGGAAAGTGAAAGGCTGTGAACGTAAAATCATATTTTCACCAAGTTATCACATACATTTTGTTAGAACTGAATAAACCTTATCAGAGTATCAGTGTTTCAAAAATTGGTGTGAGTTTTACATTAAGTCACTTTGACAATGTAGCATAGACAATGTACAACTGCTGTTTTTCTGGTGAAGTTAAATGAGCTGCCAATAAGTCTTCTCTCTTCTTTGGAAATATTTTTGAATGCTGTATTGGTCCCTCTTCTTAAATGCATCTTAAGAATGAATTCACCTTTAAGCGTGTATGCCCCAAAACCAGTCAGCAGCAAAAACCCCATGGGTTAAGATACTGACAGCTGCTGAGAACTCAGGCTATATGCAGATCCTCTGAATATAATATTTACAGTGTGAGTAGTCTAAACAGAATCCACAGGTAAAAAGTGAATGGACAACTGAGCTAAGTTAAGGCACAGTCACAAAGGGGAAAGCCAAGACATAATTAAAAGCCTGAGATCTAAGATACCATTCATTTACTTATCCTAAAAAAGCAGACAAGTCAACAAAAAGACAATTTTTAATGACTGAAACCCGTGTTTCATTTTGATTGACCCGAGTCCTCTGGAAGGTGCAAGTAGATAGCATCTTTACAAGCCTATCTTCCCACTTCAACTCCCCCACCTTTTGAGTAAGGACAACTATAATCAGCAGGACTAGATACAGCTGGCATAGAGACAGGAGGCAGACTTCACAGCAGCTTCTATTTTGTGATTGGGAATTGTGCAGTTTCTACTTAATATTGCTAGTCCTGAAATTACACATTTCCTGTAACCCTCCCAGTAGATCTATTATCTAGTCATTGCTGTTATTGCCTGGCAATTTTCCATATAGCAAGAGGAGACAGCAGAAACAACAACATACCCCCCCCAGCCCCAAATCAAATAAAAGCCACAGACCCTGTCAATAGGATTCAAAGACATGTTGTGCTCGAAGTCACTGTTAACTTACATTCGCGTTGTTCTATTCAGTAAAAATATTCTAAATACAGATATGTTGAATGAAGCAGTGAAGCTAGGAGGCATCTAGAGCACTAACAAAATCACAAATACTAAAAAACCCCCCAAACAGTACTACAAAAACACTGAAGTATAGTTCATTTTCAAACTAAATGTATGTGCAGAAGAGCTACCTTAGTTAGATGAAGTTTTAACAGGTTTTAAAAGTTTTACTACCCCCATTGTGGCACACTTACGTGAAACAATAGTCTGCAGAGGATCACCACTACCTATGTACACTTGGAAGAAAACCTTCTTCCTGTGAATCTTAGAGCAACCTCCTTTTAAATTCACTTTTAGAAGCCAAAAAAATTTCAATTCAGAGGGTCCTCTAAAGGAACATAAAAGTCTGTATGAACTGCGTCTTTGCTTGTATGAAAAGTTCCATCTTTCCTGCTTCTTGACAGGTTTGACCATATTGAGGAGATAAAGTGAATATATCAGGGAAAGATCACTGTACCCTTTCCCTGTTTTATGTTTTGTCTTCCTAATTACCTGTTCCTAGCTTCCTTTGAAATAGAACAGTAGGCCAGAAGGAACTTTGGTCTGACAAATGATGAAAATTTTTGTAGTCATCAAAAGAAAAAGATGGCAAACTGGAAAAACTAAAGTAATCCTTTTAAGGGTGCAATCCAGACTTGCAGCCAACAACCTAGCAGGGAAGTTCATCTGTTTAAAGTAGGACAAAGCCCAGCTATTTTTTGACGCCTGATCTGGACACACAAAATGGAAAAAAGGAGTAGACTGGAGATAAAAGATGCATGTTTGCAGGGTTTGCTGTAGTAGTGAAAACTGAAAATAAAAATTCAAGTTCTAGGCACAAGAAATATATTTATTTAAAAAATGATTTTTATGACCCTCAATATCAAAAGTACAAAGATCCTCAAGAATTGTGTGAAAATACATGGAGGAATTTCATTTTTTTGTTGAACAAAGCTCTTTCCTTTTTGCAAGGAAAAGTACTGTAACTAGTCTAAAGATTTTCTTTTTTAAACAGTGGCTTAAATAAATACTGCTCCAGAAATTATTGGCATTTCAATCTCTCACTGAGCTATAGTCCCATTACCCTAATTAAGGCTTAAATGAAATATCGTGGGCTCTCATCTCAAGACTCTGGCAGACATCTGCAACTGGAAGGTAACAAAGGCAGTTAACAGGACTTCATCCAAATACAGAGGTACACTACTATGGAATAGTAGCAATCAAAATGAGGAGTATGTACCGTTACACAGTTTGTACAAAATGGTCTAAATAATTGTGTTTGAAGACAAAACTATTCATGACACATGATTACCTTGCCGGTGAATCATTCCTCCATGCATAATTCTTGCCACAATGCAATGGTTCAGCTCATTCATTTTTAAAGTGATTCCCTAGAAAAAGGAAATGCTTATATTTTAAAAATAAAACATTAAGCAGTGTGATTCTTGCGTGGTTAAGAACAGTCACTTCTCCTAAAAGCTTGAAGGTAGAGTATAAATTTTAAGGTTAAAATAAAAACTTTGTCACTCACTTAAATATGACCAATGAAAATAGGTACTATTTATAAGTGAAGATGCAATACTTTAATATATGAGCATATAAGATTCTGGTTTATTAAAAATGTAATTTTGTATTGAAGTGCAAAGTGTCTGGTTTGGTTTAAAGCCTAATCTGCTATAAATGCTACAAGGTCATTTTTAAACAAAAAAAGCTCTAGCGGTACAGCAGTAGCATGAATGCACACATAGCGTTTTAAGTTAAGGATGTGCACAGGAGGATAAGTATCTACAATGGCTGCTGAACTATTTCAATTAGACTGGCAGCCCTACTTCAAAGTGCAGAAACTGGCATTAAAATCATTACAGTATTGGTCTCTACCAGTACAGAGTCGAGAAAAAGACTGAGGTTCCCTCCATACCATTGGTTCATCTGTGTTCTTCTGGAACTGCACCAGTCGAACTCGTGTTACATTCTCCATGTCCATGTCGCCGTTGGCGCTTTCTGGAGAATCTCCGTTTAAGTATGGAGAGGTGGGAGGAGGTGTAACTCTCAGCGCTTCATCACTGTAAACTTCATGTGCCACTACATCATGAGTTTGAAGTAAGGCCTAGAGGAGATTATAGCAACAAAATATCAGACTTCCATCATCTCTGATGCCCCCCACTCATTCCTTTAAGTATTTTTGAAGCTTTTCAGAAACTAAAGGAAATCCAAGATATTTGTACCTCACTTTCTATACAGAAACTTTTCCCCTAAAGGATTCTAAGGCAAACTTCAGCAGACTGCAAATGCATACACACATACCTAGCCTTTAAAATCTACATGAGTAAACCTGATTTTCTACTGTAGATACCTCAATGAGAATGATGCTGCTTCTGTCTCCCCTGCAAGGTGTCAGAATTAAGCCATCTTTATTTATGTGCCTAGACACAGAATTAGGAAGCTATCTTTCTGGGCGCACTATTCTATAATAATTACCCTAGCAAAATGGAAAGGTATTCAGATCCCATGGTATTTCATTCTAATAAAGACCAACTGTGGATCGGTATTGACTGAAAGAATGAAATACTGTTTTTTGTTGTTTACTAGCATCACCACTTCGATATTCTCCCCTTCCCCCAGAGCACAGACCCTGCACAACCACACTGAGTTCAAAATCCGTGATAAAAATTACAGTCTAAACCAACAAACTGCTCAAATACTAATTCATTGGTTTTATTCTGTTTCTTGATGCAAAGAATGGTACAACACATAATTGATTAAATGTATTTAAATATCTTTGATAAGCAGAACAACTGATTAAGAACTCTAAGCTAGGGCAAAGACATGAAGCCTGTATAACTGTAAAAAGTATAACATAGTATTACGAGACATAAGTTGGACAAAGTGTCAACATTTGCAAAGCAGTACTCAATAGTACCAGGCTTTTTTATGGTATGACATTCCACTGTCCTCCAGGATATTGTTAAAAGCCCCATATCACGTCCATTTCACATTTGCATTCAACTTTTAATAAGGAGTATATTATAGCTAGCTTGCTTCTGTCAAAACACTAAATACAATTTATATGTGAGCATGCTGGTTCTACTGCTATACTAACTCATCAAGGACCAGAGATAGATCCTGCCTTTATACCCGAGTGGACGGGTCTTTCAGATAAGGATTGATAAATCAAGCCTAGTTCTTACAATATCTCTACAATAGTAGAGACATCAGCCACCACCACAGTTAGGTCAATCTGTATTATAGTTAACATCTTGTTAATTTTCATTTAAATGCTCATAGCTCTTAACTTGCAAAATCCATCAATCCTGCAAGGCTTGAGATCGACCATCTAGAATTTTTTTTGGCAGAGAAATCTGAGTCTGCAATGTCTTAGTCTTCAGTTAAAATGTTTAAGCAGAACTTAAACTGAAAAAAGTGATAAAAAAAATCCCTCCAAAGGGATTTTTATGGCCTCGACAAAATCCTAAATTTGTTCCCAAGGTAGCACTTCTAAAGTGTACTATGTTATAAAAGACAACTTCATAAACAGTTTAAGTTCCCTTTCCTCAAATCAGTTTCAAACTATAGTTGGGAATTCAGCATTACAATGATGGAATGGAATTCCCTAAATTAGCAATGCTCTGCCCACATTCCCTCCTGTTTTTCCAGTGTTTCAAGCCCACCTACACAAATACTGTTTTTAGTTAAATACTAACCTGTATCTGCATTTTCTGTTTTTCATCATATTTTGTCAACCACTAAGCTCAAACTCCTAGGTTTAGAGATTTAGTTTAATTCTCATTCTAGTATCTGAAAACTGTTTGCAGTTGTCCCAGATAAGAGCAGCCATGTGCAATCATGCCTTAGCTCTGGCTGTTACAAACCCATCCATTCTAGGAGTGAGCGTGGTCTTGGCTTCGCAGACAAGCACTCTTTAACGGAGTAGGATGATCTTCTGTGCTTCCTTCAGCTCAATCTGCTCAAAGCTACTTACTCAACTTCATGCACCTGCCTGTATCTGTTACACTCACCACGCTTTAATATTACATTTCTTATGTAATTCAGGGCCTTACACTTGTTTCACATCAAATACTTGCCTTGCTTTACACTGTATTTTCAGCAATAATGTGCACCTTGTAGGAAGTTAAAATATGGTAATCTGAACATTTTTAAAGGTTCATAATTATACTAGATGACTTCTGAATGTGTTAACAAAAATTAACACAAATTCAGAAACACCAGATATTAAAGTACAGCAAGCTCAATTTAAACACTGAAAAGATTTAATATAAAGGCTGCTATTGGACTTTAAGTAAAGATACTTGTTTTCTGCATTTCTGTTAATTTTGATAATTTAGATGTCCCCCCCATTTCTTTTTTCCTTTGCAGAAAATGATAATCCTGCTGAAAATACGTTTAGTGAGAACAACTGCTTTCTACTATATTGCAGTATCATTGTCTACAAAGAACAGCGTAGGAAGGCAGATGATGATAGATGAAACTTCAATATGTAATCAAGTAAAAGTCTCCTAGTACAGCAAATGTTTCAATTCCTGCCACATATTAAACATATATAATAGAACCTTTTACAGATAATACCCGCACATTTGAAAAACTACTCAAAGTTGTGTAATGGAATAAAAGCTCCTTGAAATTTGTACACAACAAATGAGGTACTTGATAATCTTTTAAAGAATTCTTAAATTAACTATCTGCTGAAAGACCTTTATGCAAAATTTACACACGTTTCTTTAAATCCAAATGTTAAGCATGTTCAGACTAAATTCATAATTTATTCCTGTACCCATAAGACAAGCAAGGGTAAAACAAATCTAAAACAACAAAAAACTTTGAACTGGAAGATCTCAGTGCCAGTAAGAGTACTTACAAACACATACTTTATTGGCTTTGGTTCTGTAAAGGCCTATACATAGTCTAAGCCACTAACACTGTGTTTAAGTAAACGAGACGGACTATACTCCATTGTCTTCTGATTAGGCATACACATTAGGTAATAATATAAGTAATAGTAAAATACTCTGTTATCATACAGGTGTTAACGCACATGATCCTACTTATTACACTTTATTGCTTCAGTCTCAGTGCGTCAGAGCTCAGCAACTTACTAACCAGAGCACTGCTCTGTACAATGTTTGGTAAACACATTGAGTGTAGGCTGACAATATTGTTTCATACAGTTATTTCCTTTCCTAATAGTATCTATTTTAAAGGCTTTGCCTCTGAAGGAAAGTCTGGCAGAATGCCACATATATAAGAATAACTTTGTAAGGTCTGCTACCTTATAAAAGGTGTATCTGGGAGCAGGAGCAGGAATGATGGGAGAGGATGGGATTGCCTCTGACATCTGAAGACTCTTTGGTATCTGCACCCTAAAGGTATGGTTCCACAGCAACATATGCTGATTTAACTGCTGCTTTACATGTCTGTGCCATTCCTCCCTAACCCGGATTGCGTGTTTCTGTCCCCTTCCTCATTCTGGCTCTGGCAGCATTCCAGGCGTCCCCAATTCTTTTTGCTAAATGGATAACTGTTTTGTTGAAGCAGTTTTCTACTAGTTTAGCACAGTACAATACCGAAGTGCAGTGTCAGATGAACCTCAGAACAACTGCAAGGGAGAGGATGAAACATGGGGAGAAGGGATGGGACTCCATCAGCTAGCAAATTAGCTTGGGATGCCATAGACTAACTTACTGAAATTACTCCTCATCAAAAATATTTGTTAAGGAATTGCAGCTTATTCTTTATAAAAAAACACTTTTTATAGAATTGCAGCAAAAGAATTCTGACAGATGGTTTTAAATTTATGAGGATATCAGGTGGAAATAGATACCTATAAAAGATGATTTCCAACTCACTTTTCCTGTTGCTTGATTTCATACATGAAATTTTTATATGCCACAATCATTTTTATTGATGCCTACTCTGAAAACATACTTGAAAAATGCTCTTTCTTCACAGTGCCTAATGTTTTTGCAATACTGTGTGGTAATTATGCAAAAAAGGTAAATCAAATGAGCTGCCAGAGTACCAGACAGTATTGTTCTTGGGTTTTTTTTTGGTTTGTTTTTTTTTTTTTTAAATTTTATCTTTCTTACAGTATGTCTGAGTACCATTCCACCTTGTTTTCTGTTCTTTTTCAAGCAAGTAAACACTGAACCAGATTTGTTACAGACTTCAGGATAGGTATCATCTCCAGGCAATGACATATCAGTGTGTTGCTGAGTACAACATAAAAAGCCAATGTCTGCATTAGCAATTAGTGCAATGAAATAGGAATGAATCAACAAGTAAAACCATTGGGTTAGTGAGGACCCGATGTACACACTGAATGCATTGCAGGAGTTTTTACTTCTGACCAGCTTCCATCTTGTCCTGTGGACTGAATGCCCATCAGCTGCTGGATTACACTGGCTTCTGGCGTATATCTTCGACTTTAATTTTATCTGAAAGGAGTCCAGTTTGCATGCTCCAAGACCCTTACATGATACAAACCAAAGCATTGTAAGGGGACAATCAGGAGATCCTTTTCAAAAACACACTCCTGATCTGATTTAAAGTACTAAAAAAAATGCACCCAAAGCTACAGTGGCCATCAAAAGAACACACTGGGACATGCAGCTATCCAGATTTCATCTTATACCTGAATATGAGGTTGGTTTCAGCTCACTCTTTCCTGGAAATTAGGTTTATCCTTCAGACTTACAGTAATTCAGCTTTCAGGTAAGCCAATTCCACAAAGCCCCCTGCATATAATCCTTGTGTTAGGGAAAGTCAAATTCACGATTTTAAACCAACAATAGTGTATAGCAGATTTAAGCAAATGCTTTTATTTCTGAACTTAGGAACTTCATCCACAGCATAAACAAAAGAAATCCTTTAAGCAGTTTCAAAAGACTGGACTTCAGTAACTTGAACCAAGCTATTAAGCAGTCCCATCCCTGAACTTAGGACAATTACTGCCCACAAATCAGGTTTGTGAAACAGACACAGAAGGAGTTGATCTGTAACACAAATTCACTAGACTGTACAAGCTATCAATTTATTGTAAAATAACGATAAATAAACACTTATTCTGCAATGAATTCACACACCTTTATCCTAACAAGACCTTGGGAAAAAGTAAGATCCCAGCTCTACGTGCAGACATCCAAAAGGATTCATTCATCTTTCTATGTGCAACACAGCCCCCGCAAAAAGACAGTGAAACTGCTCCATAATTAGATTACTCCAAACTGTTGACAGTTTTCAGCACAGTAATGGGGACCAATAGTAGTAGTAATAATAATTATTTTGCCAGATCAGCGCATTAGAAATATTTATTAATAGGCCTATTGTATTGTATGCAGTTTCATCACTTCCAGATTTTAGGTAGAACTTACTGAACTTAAGTCTTCTAATATAAAGAATATTACATCCCCCCCCCCCCCACCACCAACAAGAGTAGCATTTGCTTACCATGAAATGAGGTTGTGTTAAAATACGCTTTAGCTCCTTTGCATCATTGTTCTCTGGGTAACATGAAATTTCTTCCAATACCTGCAAAATAACCAGGAGAAATGCCCATAGTAACTTTCTTTTAAATAAAGCTATTAATCTAACAAATGAAAACCCTCACTGGTCTGTCAGAATACCTCCAAGTAATTATACAAAAGAATTTTTTTTGATAGGGAAGGGCTTAGGAGAATGTGCTCTCCCCACCCCCTCAAGAGAATTTAATACCTCATTTCAATTTTCTTTCTGAGAGAGACTGAAGCAGAAATTTGAAGGAAACAGTTGCTCTTTTTTCAATTGACAGCATTCCTCCAACAGCTAAATATACGGAGACAGAAATGAAGTGCTAATAGGTGACACACGTCACCACCACCAATTGCTACTTTCACACATGGTCTCAATTTATTAAAACAATCAGTTTAAAAGCAGAATTAAAAATACCCATAAAACCCTCTCTCCACAAATTAAATTGTCAAAGACATCAAGTGTAGGTGGTCCATCTGCTACCCTACCTCCAAGCTCCAGATTTTATAAAATCAGAGTCATATATCAGCTTATCATTGGGGGAAGGAGGAAGGAGTAAATAAGCTTTAACTCAGTTGCCTGCAACCTGATACTTACACCTTTATTTTCACATGTAACTACTTGGACAACAAAAGCAGAGTATTTTGGTTCTGGAAGCACCTCCCAGGATTAACTGCCAGAAAATTTTGCAGAATAGGACTTCAGGGTGTCTATCAGTGTGACTTCAGTTATTAAATAGTGTTTTAAAGTCTTCTTGTTCATTCTATTTTAATAGCACTATAAACAGTGTTTTCCTATGACATTACCCCCAACAACTGTACTTATTTATACTGATAATAGATAATACAACTATTTTTTTTTACTACTTGCAATAAACAAATAAAATACTATCTGTCAGGTATAAGAATTAAGAACATCTGCGTCTATTTATCTTTCACCTTAATGGGCCACCTTCATTGCATTTCTAGGTCTGCTCTTCTTAGAACTACCTATGATAAACTTTGTTTTCCAATTTAAAAAGCTGATACCTAGAAAGATATCTTTTTCTGTGACTAAGGCACATAAATATGAAACTTCTGCTGCAGATAAATAAACTGAACATGAAAGATACTGCATTTACCCAACAGGAGTATTCCTTATAATACCACTATTGTTGCAGGAAAGGTTAAATGATGAAGCCGAGTAATATGTAATCCTTACAGACATAATGGAATTTTGCAAGTTTATGCAACTTGTTATGTAACTTAAGTAAGCAATGGTAGAATTCCAGAAATAATTCAGATTATGAACCAGAATACATATCAGTATCTTAATGAAGAAAAAAATGTTCCACTTTAAATACAATCAGATTTTCAAAGTAGAAAATATATTTTAAAGCCATTACCTCTTTGGCTCTCTGTACAGCATCACTTGGGGGATTCCTGATTTGTGGTGAAGATTTTGTGTTTATTTTGTCATAAAGCTGAAATAACAAGAAAACAAACTACTGAAATCATATTCTACTTTATTATATAAAGTAAAGATGAGCGCTAACAATAGCCTGCTTACGTTATCATGACAAAGATGATTGTTAAACTGCAAGAACCACAGATGTTTTGTATACAAAATCTAGCAGCTTAGGGTTTTGGCTTTTCATTTTTAAACATTTCCTGATTTGAACAGTGCCATAGATTCAGAGTTCATAGGATGACATGGGAAAGTTCAAGAGGTTAAGGGATTCTGCAAACCTCCCATGCTTTTTCCACAGATTTACAGAAACTATATTCTTCTACTAGAAATGATCCTACGAATCTTGAATAAATGCTGTAAATCATACATTCTGCTATAAAATCAAATTAATCTGCATATCCCACTTTTCTCAATAAATCAAATCATCAGACATTCCACACAGTAATTTAAATAAACCTCAGAATATGGGAAAATGCTCTTGAAGATAGAACGCTACAAAAGCCAAAGTCTTTGGAGAAAAGAAACCCAAACCTTTCCAAGAAAGAGTGCTCACAAAAAAGAGTACCCTTATTTTACTAGGATTTTCTATTAGACAGAAGAATGTCAATGTATTTAAATAGGAAATCATAAACCTCCCAGGTTAATTTTTTTTTTTGAAAAAACTTTAAAAAATCCCTCAACTACGCAAAACACAATAGCAAAAGATCTATCTTCAGCTTCAAATCAAAGGTAGATATTACAGGCTCTCTTTCATACAAACCTAACAGATTGTGCATGTTATAAAGGAATAAACGTATACTTAAGAATAAACAGGCACTGTAATAAGTACTGTTTTCAAACAAAAAACTTTTGGCTTACATTTCAAACAATATAAAGATGGTCATGCCTGTAATTATTTCCTATTTATGTTAGACTACTACTTTGAAATATAAGACAGAAAAAAGATACAAACCCCTATTTTTAGGATATTAGAGAAATTTTTATCACAATGAGGGTGGTGAAACACTGCAACAAGTTGCCCAAGGAAGTTGTGGAATCTCTCAATTTTGGAAATACTCAAAACTCAACTGAAATTCAAAATAGTAAATACACAAGGGACTCTATAACACTTTCAGCAAATCCTAACACTGTAAAGGATGAGTTGACAAGACACCCCCCGCCCCTCCCATTTAGGCTGCTCAGCAAGGAGTTCTCAGGAGCCTCCTCTGAGAAGCTTACGGCTCCATTGTTTGGCTGAGGATGGCCTCAGATGTTTGAAAAAGGGAATCTTGTCGAACTACAGAAGTGCCCTCTTCTCTTTCTCACATGAAATACCATTTGGTTTTAGAAGAGATGTAAATTGCAATAAACGCAATCCAATGTCATCATCATTTTCCTTGTGTTCCTTAACAATCTAATGGACATGTTGAACATTTCAAGTCCATATGCAAATAAATACAAAAAGAGGAAACAATGTCACTTCCAAAAACATTGCCTGTAGGACAGTTATACCACTATCTTGGGGAAAGAAAAGTGGAAAAGTCAAGCTAAATCAGTTTCTTCCCCATCTGACAACTTCACCTTGTGCTGCCAAAACACTGCTGTGCTCAACAGTTTAAGCAGCCTTGACCATTGTTGAAGTTTTTAAAACAAAAGCTTTCTGCTAGCTTATAGTTCAGGAGATACTTTAGTTGCGTACACAATTATTTGTTTTTACCTTATCTTAAATAAGTTAAGAAAACCTACCCAAACTCCAGCAACTCCAAATTATTAAGTATCACATTTTTACACCGATTAAGAAACTGCATCAAGCACTGTGTACTGCGTAAAGTGCAGTAGGAGCTGTTGAAAATGCATGATACCCAACATGAATATAGTTGAATTTATTTTTCTAAAACTCACACACGCATCCTGTTTAAGATTAATGAAATCACAGAAAAGTTAGCTTAAAAATATTTTTGTTAGTTATTTCTAGCAATTGTTTAAAAGCTAAGTTGCTGAAGTTGCTGATTTCACTCAAGTCGCTGTGTTATTGTGATCCAAAACAACCGGCAGTTTACAGAAACAAATTTTTCTCTCTATCGTGGCAAAGTTATCTTCTGAGATTAGGAAGGAGGCAAAAAGGAAAGTAGGAAGCAAAGTGACTCTAAGAATCTTTAGAAAAAAATCAAGGCAAAGTTCAGACTAAACAAGGGTGCATTTATTTTTCCGTAGCGCTTTCATGCTGAGGCATGGCACTTAAATGTCATCTTCCAGGACTGTTACTTACTGAGATTTGCTTCCAAGGCACCAAACCATTAGGAGTGACTCTGACAGTACTTAAAAGAAAAACCTTCATATTTGCATTAAGGCTTTAAGCCTATATATTACCCAAGCCATGGGATCCATTCATTGTTTCTGGAGGTAGAAGACAGCCTCAACTAGAGAAAGGATGTATTTTTGGTAGCTTCACCAGCACAAGCAGATCTGTTCTAGAGAATCTTCTTGGGTACTCTACCTCCAAAGCTCATTACAGTGGAAGGCACTTATTCCAGGGTCTAATGGAAAGACTGTGCGAACACACTGCATTACATATTTACCATGAGTATAATGTGTTCTTCTCTAAAGTATTATCCAATCTTAACTCTAAAAAGCAAGAAGCAAACAAAACCCACAATAACTCTGAAAAGAAACTTGAACCTCCACAACTTGAAATGCATTTTAAAATGGTAAATTCCTAATTAAAACCAGGGACATTTCATGAAGGTATGATTTAAGGAAAATAGAAATACACTTTTTCATTTGTTTAACTGGGTCACCATTACTTTAACCTCTGCATGCAAGGAAAAAGAAAAGTGTATTTTCTGCCCAAATAAAAGACCATACATCTAAGAACAAAGAATACAAATAATACTTAGAAGAGGGGGCACTATCTTGGCAGGGGGAAGGAGGAATCTCAGGCAGTCAGAAAGCATAAAGTCAGCTATGTATGAGTTTCTCCCAGGGAAGACTACAGCCAATTGCCATACCGTAAGAGAATATCAACTAAGAAATAAGACTGGTATATGTGCTTGTGGCATGCCCACAATAGATCACTGTTCAGTTCTACATTCAAAATACAGGAAAGATGTCAAGAGGCAGAGTACTCAGAATACACTTTCCAAAAAGATCAATCATCTCTCCCCGCTAGTATAACAAAATGCTTAAGGAACACAGAAGTTTGATAAAATAAGGGAATTCAGTTTAAATGACAAAACTATCACATGATCTGAGTGAAAGGAAGTAGTCAGGACAAACTCAGAGTAGAATTAAAGCACCAATATCAACATTGCAGTTAATTAAGGGTGTAATTCATTTACTCTCTTGGGAATTTTTAAAAAAATCAGAAACACGTATTTTTTAAATGGTACACTCTCATTCAATTTAGTTCATGGAGTTTCTAGCTTACAAGGGGACCAGGCTACATAATTAAAATTGCCACTCCTAGCCACATATTCTATAAACAGATTAACCTTTAAAATTTCACTGTAAATAATTTATTTTGTAATTTGTTGGAAAATGATATCTATATCACTAAAACTGCTGTTTTATGCATTATTCTAAAGCAAGCCAATAGCAGTAGTAGAAAGATTTATTTCTGTATGTGAAGTTATCAATGGTCAAAGATCTCCACATGAGAAGATCCAAATGACATACAGAAAAATGTAGTTTGTCAATTCCTGTACAATATTTTGGAAGCACACATTCTAGATGTTCAGCTAGTTGTGCTCTACCTCTGTGCTCTGAATTACTTTTAAAACAGGAGCTGATCGTGGCTTTCATCATGTCAAGGTTTTTTTGTCTTATAGATGGGCCACAAATTCTTAGGTTTTAATTGTGGTTCTTGAAACGATGGTGAACACTGTCTTGATCTAAAACTGTTTTTAACCCCGTTTTAACAACAAAACAGCTGTGCTTACATACTGACATTTGATGTTAGCAACAGAAAAATTTCCTAGTGGAGACAACCAGTATTGTTACCAAACTGTCTCAGTGTCTATTTTCATATCTCATCTGGAAACAACCTTTTGTTCAGGCCAAGCAATTTTTCTCTGGTATAATGCATTATAACACTAAATTATTTCGGAGAGTAGTGGCACAAATTACAACACACAAGACAAATGTAATTATTGCACACTAAAGACAGTAAAATGACAAGACTGTTTTCAGATCTATAAATACATATACAGCAAACCCCCATGAACCATTTATCTTGTTCAGGTTCACATGTCATTACGCATTTCTAATGCATCCTTAAGAGAAATGAAAATAATATTATGTACAAGATTGTATCAGAAGTACTATTTCTACATTAACTGTTTAGGTACTCAAAGCAAAAATAAGAACTCAAAGCAAAAATAAGAATACAACCAAGATATGTATCTTTAAAAACATCTGAAGTAATAAGTAAACCCAGAAACAAAGGAAGTATTAGTACCTCTTAGTACTTGTTTTATATTTAAATTTTTCAATATACCATTTCAAAAATGCTTTCACAGAATTTTTTTGGACATTAAAAAAAAAAAAATCTGGTTCTAAACTGTCTCTTGTTTGGTATGTACTCATGTAAACAGAAGGACGAATCCAGGATATTATTTTGTATCTCTCACTTCCAATTTTAGTAATTGTGTGTTCAGTCTGGTCAGAAATTTTTAGCATTATGTTATCAAGCCTATTTCAAAAAACTCTAACAAATATTAGTCTTTACTGGTTACAGAAGATTATTAGAAGCTTTCCAACAGAACATAGCAGAAGCTGGTAAGAGGAGCAAAACTTACACCATGCATTAATGCACCAGAACTGGTGAAGCAGTCCTACCTTCTTTGCAATCTTTGAAAAAAGACTGTTTTGCAATACTTTTCAAATATTTTTGCACTTAAAAAATAGCTATAGCAGAAGCAATTTAGAAGAAGGAATTTACAGCTCCATAATTCGTCTCTGAAAGCATCTGAATTAATGTGTCTAAATGAAACCTCTAAAGTGGAACATTTGTTCCCCTGGACATAAGAATCCAACACACCTTTACACAAATGTTTTACAAAATGTTTAAGAAAAATCTGAATTTAATCACAGAAAACCAGCCTGTTTACAATGCTGTTATCTTTCAGCAGCCCTGCAACTCCAAGTCCTTCAGGGACCACACCAAAGGTGGTTTCTTGTGGAACAGAATGAACTGGTTCATTCTTCACTGGCCTCAACAGAATGCTTTTCTATGTAATACTAACAGACTTTCAGCAGGGCAAAATCTGTATGTGCCCTAACAATGGGCTTTCTTTTTGCTGGGATGCTCCAATTTCAAGCAAATAACCCTGCCTCCTCACCCCAGTAGCCCAACCTCCAACAATTTCACTCAGCAATAAGCATAAACATAACAATTAAAAATTTCTAATAATGAAAAAAAAAAAATTGTTGTAAAATGCCACAGCAATTGTAACCTTCGGAATTTCCAGACTTTTGAATACTTTGCCTCTCAATCTCACTCCTCAGCAGTTCTGCATTTGCTACAAGAAAATCAAAATTAAGAGCTTGCTCTAGAAAAGCTTAACAATCACAACTGATATATTAAGAAAACTTGATATAACAAACATTAAATTGGCATAATAGCTAATTAACAGAGTAGTACTGCTTCTTAAAAAGACAAGTTTTGCTTTAAATTTTGCATGCTAGAACACAAATGCTATAAAGAGAATACCCACAACAAGTCAAGTAGCGTTACTATCAGTTGACCAGCTTTTGCAGGAGTCGAGACTTTGTCTTCTGCCTGTATAAAGGGAACTCGTTTCTTCTGATATTTAAAAGCAGACAGCCCAAAGCCTAATCTGCAATCAGGGAGGCGAGTCAAAACAACACACTGTTCTCTTCTGACTAGTTTTTCAGATGTGCAGAAACTCCTTTTTAACCATTTCCTGTAAGAGGAGTCAGAATACTGTCTGAACACAACCCCCATTCAATGTCACATTGAAAAATCTAGATACATCACAACTAGCAGAAATTTCGCATCACTGTCTGGTCTAACCTTGAATGTAATCAAAGTTAGATCACACAGTGAAATCAGTAAGTATTTTATCTATCCAAAATCTGGAAGTTTCTGTGACACAAACGAGAAACTTTTGTTAAAACATGAGTTACTGTACTGCTAGTGCATAAAACCTCATGATTTTTCAACACAAATACACATTTTGTGAGGATTCAGTTAGAATTCAGACAGATACTGGGTTGCCAACCTCAAATATTAAATCCTTGAATTGAAACATCTAAAAATAATCATTAAAACATGTCCTTACATATTTGACTTTTGCTTTCTGAACAATATAACCATATGCAACACAGTGATATTAGAGGACTGTTCTTCATCACTTTTAGGTTTTTGTACCATCTAAAAATTCTCAGGTGGGTTTGCTGCCCCTTGCACAGCAACATTTACTAACAAATAGGCTTGTTGTTCTGTTACCTTTCACAGCTCCCTATCGTGGTACTCCATTTACCCAGAGGTTTCATGTGCTGCAAGCCTGAAAGAAATCCATGACCTACTGAATGAAAATTCACAAGCAGTAATAAAGAGCCACTTAGATAATTGATAGACCACTTTATTCTTTCTTCTGCTAGTTCTGTTTCACATCTCCTTTTCCATGCAAAACGTTATAACCTTCCCATGGGTGCCTCTTTCCTTGGGATTCTATGCCCTCAAGGAAACACATCGCTGAAGGTAACAATTCCTACTGGAAAACACACTGAGTAACAAGGTCACAGTCAGCAGGGGCTTTATCTTCAACTTTGTTTAAAGACAGTTTGTTCTTTTAAACCCTCTGTTTTTCACTGCTAAGGACTGTGCCTGAAGCTCACTGTTACCATTTTAGCATCAGTGACCTAACATTCATTTCCCAGCATAATTCTACAGCATGTTACAGTCCCGTCCCATGTGAAAGTCCAAAGCATATTTAAGACTCTATTTTGTGACCTCTAGAGCATTACATGTTACAGCCCTCCACAGCTTCCAACTTTTTTCTGTGTGATACACTTATTGTAGAATTGGAGTATGATCAACCTTTGCATTCAAGTTCCTTACACAGTGAAACGCTGTGCAGTTAAACAGTGAACAAAACTACTTCAATAGAAGGTTTCAAGAAGCAGTTTATCAGCTAAAATAAGATTCCCTGAGACAGTATTCACAGAACAAGACAGTCTGAAGCAGTACATTAATTCTGTCTGAACAGACAAGTGTTTGCTTCTCTCCAGCCACAGAACTGACAGCTGCCACCACTGCAGCTTGCTACTTCAGGCACTCAGACTTTCAGTAACCCTGAGAGAGGTTATACTAATTTGAAATACTCGACTTCTTTCTACATATTCACATTCATGCAAAACATAAATTATTTTTTATGTAAAAAAATTCTTATAGTAGCAAAGAGAATCCCAAATTTCACTTTAATTTTGATTCTTTAGGTGATAGAACTGAAATATACATATTCTTCTTTTATTTTTTAGAGGAACTTTTATCTGCAAAAGGTAGGCCAACTGTAATTTGCTCTGAAAGTCATCTGTATTCTTACATATTTATAATGTGTTACTAGTAGAATAGAGTTACACTTGCTCCTACCTGTGTCAGAAATGAACATAAACCCAGATCTTTTTAGGCCTTTACCTACAACAGCGGGTAAGAAGAAATGATGCCAGGTAAACTCAGTCAGCCCCATGGAATTTCAACTTTTACTCCAAGCTGCTTCCTTTTTTTGGCACCATACCACATTTGGGCTTCTTCACTTGTTTTATTTTAAATCAAGGATTTTTGGGGGGAAGAAGAGAGGAGAGGAAACCCAATCAAATTGGGCAAAACATTTTTCCTCTGTGTATTAGTTCAATTCCTACTGCATATGATTGGCAAACAATTGTCTTCTACAGAGTGACAAATTGTATTGCAAACACAAAACCTGAAATTCTGACCATGCAAAACTGACATACCAATGAAGCTAAATGCCAACTGGAATTTGTTTAATACACATTAGCAGGATGTGAATAACCACATTTCTGATGCTCACAGAGGATATTACATGTTTTTTAGTGGTCGATGCCTTACTACTGGAGAAGGAGGAAATATGTTCTACTTCAAGAACTGCTATAATAAAATTCCTTGACTGTTCAGTGTGCTATACATGACAACAAACACTGCCTGTCATGTGGTCCTACTGAGTCATCAGAACACCATCTTAGCAAAGCACAAACCATCAAGGTTCATTCTACTGAGGATGAATATAAATTAAAGGACAGATATGGTCCTTTGTGGATCGATGGACAAATATGGTATCCGTTTTATTAAGGTGGAACCCTGAAATGATCACAGGCTTCCTTTCAGAGGGAAAACACATCCCCCCCCAACCCCGAAGAAGGGCACAGCCGAAGGACCGTGTATGCTTTGTTTTCATAGTAATCCAAGGGGTAAAAAGGAACCCAGAAAGAAATCCTCCTCATTGCCTTCACAGTGTCTGTCTGTTGGTGGCAATTTGGTTACATGACAGCTGGAAGGAAAGCATACAGTCCTTTACCAGTGCTGGCAATAGGCGTAGATACCAAGAGGCATTACATATGTTACCGCTCAATATTTTATCATTTAAATCTTGCGTTGACATATTTTGTACACTTGGAAACACCAGGGGAACTAGAAAGTTAAGGTATAGAGCGTTGAAAAGGTTTTCCATTCTGTTATGTAGCTAAATGTTGGGATATCTGTTGTAACTATCTTTTGACCAAAACTTAAAAAAGTGAAAATGTATCCAAGTTTAAATCAGCTCAATAGGTTACAATCCTGTAGCAAAACTGCAGGCAGTCATGAACTGTGGGAAATCACACAAAGTTCAATCTGAAACTAAGGTTATACAAATCTGTGCAGCTCCATACACTAAATCCACTGCACTTATATATGTGGGTGTAACCATTTTTTGACTGTAGATCTTATACTGCTAGTTTGGACAAGCAGCAATATTAGCTTTTAAAATGATAAAGGAAATATTTCTACTTATGTGTATTACATGGCACATTGCTTTTTACAGTCTTCATAGAACACCAAATATTTTCACAATTTGCTCTAAATCAATCTTGATCTAATTTTATTTTTTAAACTGATATAGTACAAGCAGATTCAGAGACACACTTATGCTTATACTGGTTCAGACCACATGGTCAAGTGTCAAGATGTTCAGTAATATCTGACTTGTATGTTCTATTTCTTTAAAGAGGCTAACTGTTTACCTTCAGCATTCATGAGCTATGAACAATTCTTAGCTCTATTGTAGAACGTATTCTTTTTTTGCAGAAACTACCACATGCTATGCACCTACTCTGTAAATTCAAAGCCTTCCCACTTCAGAGGTAAAAGAGCTGAGGAAAAGACTATGTTCTTACAAAATAAACTGCAGGGTGTGTGCTTTTTTTCCCCACAACCATTCTTTTAAATTGTGCCTCTTGATTTGCTTCATATTTACCAAGAAGGGTTTTTTTTTTGTGTCACAGAAGTAAAGATGATAAACAGTTATGCTACTCCTCAAAATCACACAAGACATTATTTCATGTATAATGAATCCAGACTCCAGTACCTGACAGCATTATATTTCACTATAAATTAGGACTCTAACCTAGTAATTTGTCTCATATTTTAAGAAAAACCCATATTAATAGTCATCATAAAAATTATATTGACTGTAAAAGCTGCAGTTCTCAACAAGTGATAGCAGATGTTAAAAGATATGCCAGACAGTACATGCACGTAGCTTGCCAAGGAGGAAGAGGTTGCAATTTAGCAAAATTCTAGATTATATGCGATACATGTAGGTAAACATATGTTCTCTCAAATTGCAAAGTGTGGTAAGCAAAGCCTGGTATTGAATAATCTTAAATAAATACATGTTACACTTTAAAGTCATGGTGCCAAAACAACAATGATTTAGATGTAAGTAGACTGACTAAGATGTTTTCCTACCTCTTCAAAGGAGGTGAGAACTCTTCAATTTCTGCTGCCATGGACTGACTGCAGATATCCAGGCTATCCTTCAGTCCTCCACTGTACACTACAAGAGACCTTCAGTACGCTGTCTAATCTTTTTCTATTTCAGGAACATTCTGCCACAAGTCCCTCCAGCCATTTTTTGGGGGGGTCCTCAACTGCATTCTTATAACATAAACCAGATTTTTCTCTGTTCACATTGCAATTGTTTTAACTTCTTTTGGAAAGATAGAAGAAGTTAAACTAGGATGAGATAAAGGTACTACTTTGCACACAGTAGTACCAAGAAAACTAGCACAGCAGTTGGAAAATCAGCACAATGAAATCCAATGGTCCCAATAAAAAAGCCCCACTCTCATTCGGGAATGTACCAGTAGTACTGTTATGAAAGACACGGGCTTAGGTCGTTATTTCACAAGGTACTTCAACATATTTGTAATTTCAAGGACACAAAAATCCTGTTATGTTGATAACAGTCCCTTGATTTTTTTTTTTTGCTCCATCAGATATCTAATTGAAGCTGATCTTAACAAAACCAAGGCAAACCACCTTTCAAAGATGACACCAACCAGCTGATCAGATATAAGTAAACATAAAAGACATTGAGGTGCTGAAGCGTGTGCAAAGAAGAGCAATGAAGCTGGTGAAGGGTCTAGAGCACAAGTCTTATGAGGAGTGGCTGAGGGATCCAGGGTTGCTCAGCCTGGAGAAAAGGAGGCTGAGGGGAGACCTTATCGCTCTCTACACCTACTGAAAGGAGGTTGTAGCGAGTTGGGAGTCGGTCTCTTCTCCCAAGTAACAAGCGATAGGATGAGAGGAAATGGCCTCAAGTTGCGCCAGGGGAGGTTTAGATTGGGTATTAGGAAAAATTTCTTCACCGAAATGGCTGTCAAGCACTGGAACAGGCTGCCCAGGGAAGTGGTTGAGTCATCATGCCTGGAGGTATTTAAAAGACGTGTAGATGTGGTGCTTGGGGACATGGTTTAGCGGTCGACTTGGCAATGCTAGGTTAATGGTTGGACTTTACGATCTTAAAGGTCTTTTCCAACCTAAATGGTTCTATGATTCTATAACCATCAGGGAAAACTAATACCTCAACACATGAAGGGCTACAGAAAGAGTTATGTTACATGGACGACACCCTGATATACCCCACAGAACAACCCTTGCCCCCGTCTTACTGCCCCACTTCCAATATGAACTAATGACCTATAGCAGGAACTATAGACTCAGGTTAAGCCTAAATAGGCTCATTCCCAATTCTGTCAGCTGAATTAACTTTTCAGGGTTAGATCACCATCTTGAAGAAAAGGATGCTAATGAACACAAACCTTATTCCAGGGGGATATAGAATCCATATAAAACTAGCTAAATCCACAATGATTATAGAGAGTTGCCAAAGAACACAGCTTCCCACCTGTTTTGTGATACTGAGCATATCTTGCACCAGGAGGTGCTAATGTTGGAGTTAGAACCATTTTTGTTTTTCCCTATCCATGTAAACTTTTTGTAATGATATACTGAGAATAATAATATACTGCAATGAACTCATTAGTACAAAGAACAGTCAACATGTACCAGCCAACTACTTGAATAACTGGAAGTAGGAGGCAGTGAGGCCTGACTGACTTCAAAGATAGAGGCATAGCTTATTGGGCTGTTACTGTATTGCCTTTGGGTATTTTAATGTAAACTAAGTATAGAAGAAAGCTCTCAGCACCAACAAAGCAGAAGTGTTATTCAAGATTTGTGGACTGTACACCAGGCGCTGTAGCATTTTTTTATTTTTGTCTTTTCTCAGAGTAAGTCCCAAGCTCCTGGAGAAATAACAAATCTGAGAATCTGAAGTTTTATAAGGAAAAAACCCGCAAACAGGTAACCCTTATGGTAAAAAGGAACTCAAACTAACTTGAACTACAGTCAACATAAAAAGAAGTGAAGAAAATCTAGAAAGTCAAATATGAAAATGATCCTCTTTACCTCAAAACAATATCAGTGAAGCTAATTAAATATTCTGCAAGTGCCAGCAATACAATTCTAGTGTTCTTTGACAGATCAGGGCCCAGTAACAAAAAAATACACTGTAATCAAGGAAATTTTTAATTCCACATACTGAAAAAAAGTCTATGGATTTATGCTTTTGGAGTAAGATACGTTGGCGCACACAGACACACACACACACACACACACACTTGCACAGACACTCACAATGACACACCATTGACACAGGGAAGATGACATTAGGCCAAGAGGAATGGGCTAAATAGTACAATTCTAATTTAAAGTACATACTTTATTAAGCTGAATTTCACTTGATGATTCACCGCATCAGTACTATGCTTGTAAATACTCAGAATGACAGAACACTAGTTAGAAATAAAACAGGTTAAGTGCAACAAAGCAACTATCACAGTGTCATGCAATCCGACCCAGAATTTTGCATTGTTGGAAAGTGGTGGATACATACATTTCTCAAAAATGAGTATTATTCAATATAAGAGTTACTGTTAGCTCTTATTTGTATTAGTCTTGTGTTTAAGAGACCCAGTCACATATCAGTATTATATAAGATATTATAAAAACATGGAAGAAAAATGGTTTCTGCTCAGAAGACTAAATATAAGTCAAATTCTCTACATAAATTTGTAAGACAGGGAAACAGGAGGAACAAGAAAACAATGAGATGATGCTGACTTGCACAGTGATCTACATATCCCAGGAACACAGAAAATGAAATGCAAATACATGAAGGAAGTTGAAAATGGAAGGTATTTTAGAGAATGATTATGAAATAATGCAGAAGAAATTCTAGAGTAGTCTCTGCTTTTAGTGTTCTTTCAGATATGGCCTTCCAGAGAAGTTACCTTTTAGAGAAAAAGCATACTGCAGTGGTGATGATGATCCAGCCCACCCGCTGAAGGAAGTCTTCAAACAGTTCTCCCTAAGGCTTGGTCATTGTTCCTTCTACATTACTTGGGAAAGGAGTTTCCATTGCAGTGTGAGAGACAGTCCCTCCCACTCCCTGGGGCTGAGCATGCTGCCTCTGCTGGACTGGGATAAAAGCCAGATTTGATTCCCCAAATAGCAAGGTGCTTTCCTGCCAACATAGTTTCTTTTCCTTTTTTTAACAAATATTTTCCATTTGCTTTTGTCTTACAAACATATCAATTAAGGGATAATTAAAAATTGGAAAACAAGGTGTTTTAAAAATGAGAAAGGATTATTTCACATAAGCGTAACATGTTCTGAGGGAGTTTAGCAAGACATCTAGCACACATACACTTTTTGATCTGTTTTTGCAAGAGAAACACATTCATGTTCCACTTATTAGTTTTAACATAATCAGTATTCAAGAGGGTAAGGACCAATGTTGATCCAAAACACTTGAACCACGCTATGTGATTCACATAGAAAACCATTCTTATTCAAATCAAAAAATAGAAAAATTAGACGATTCATGAAAATATTTAAGCTTTTTATACACAGCTGCTGGTTTTATTTTCTTTTCTATATCATATGATTGATATTCCACCAGTCTATTTATAATATAAAAGAAAAGAAAGGAAGAAGGAAATGAAAGCATCCTGAAAATAGAAATAAAAATGTCTCTTGCTTTATTTTTTTTCAAAGTATATAATAGAATTGTTAATTTAATACACTTTGCTCAGAAAAGAGCAAATCAGGGATAAATGTATGAAGAGTTTAAGACATTTCAAACAGAGAACTATAGTATCAGCCATGGCTGGACACTGCTGAATAACAGCTACTTTTACAAAAGACGTTCAAATTTACTGTGCCAATGTCCAACATTGGGAGGGTAAACAGAACAAACCAAAACAAATCCAGTAGAAAGCTTTAGCCAACCATGTAAGAGGCTAAACTGAGGTCCCAACAACATTCACTCTAGCAAAAGAGAAAGTATGTTTCCTTAAAAGTCTGGACTTCAGGACCAAATCTGTTTGGATGACTGAGCTCAAAAGAAATACTAAGGGAACTCTGAAGTGTGCACAGATGCATGTTTTTCTGAAACATTACCATTAGTAGCAAAGGATAACAGACATAAAAGCAAGATGCTCTTGAAATTAAACTCTAAAGGGAAGAAGTAGCTACACATATAGATATGATACGTATAGTCACTCCAAAATGTATTTAATCTCATTGAGTTAAAACCGTACGTGTGTAATAAGTTACGCCAGCAAAAGCTAAAATAAACTTTCTTAAAAGTTCATAACACTTCTATCGCAGATATACTTGCAGAAATAACAACACTTACCTTAATGATTCCATCTATGAAAATAGTGTAACAAACTTCTTAAATTAACAGCGAAAAACTATCAGCCTAGAGAACTATCTGACTCAGGACAGACACAGACAAAGCCAGTAGCATAGAGAGGCCCCAGTCACACAAAAGCTGATATTGTTCTCCAGCTGAGTGAAAATCTCACTTGTAAATCAAACGACATCTGCATTCAGAATCACCCACAGAAAGCGTCCCTGGAGAGGTGACCAAACTACTTGACTCAAGAGGAGAATGATTTCTCTTGTCTCCTTCAATGTAGGCAGCTGCATAAAATAGCAGCTTCTGGTTTTACTTTTTAGCAAACCTTGCTTCCTTTGATGCACCAATAGAGATGAAACATAATGTGTAAAGATCTTCCCCATTTGGCACAGCCTTGAAGCCCAGTATACTTTTCGAAACAAATAATCATTAAAGTAAAATCTTTTGTCATGATACAGAAAATAGCCAAACACCAACGCCTCCAAAATTAGTAACCTCTTCATATTTATTTCCAATTTCTTTATCGGTACTGCTGGCACAAGACAGCAATGCCTCCCAGGATCTCTTTCATGAAAGTCAACAAAAAAATCTTAATTCAAGCATTTGATAAGGCTTCTAAAAATCTGTCAGTGGTAATAAAAAGCTGTTTCACTACTTAAATTTAACTCTGTTTTTCCATAAAGTTATTTATATTCTTTACTTAACTTTGTTACATTCTTTATGATCTAAATTGGATACCAAAATGAAACAATCTATAAAGATTTATATAGGCATAAACCCAGACAGTTCCAAGTCACACAGAGGAATGTCCTACAGCATTCACCAAAATTTTGATCATCACATTTCTAACAGAAGCGAGGAAAAAAAAAAAATCTGCCCAACCCAAAGCTACTCTTTCAATTATTAAACAATAAATTTTTTTTAGGTGGTGAATATTTCTAAATGGTTGTTCCTAGAAGGCCCTTTTCTTTACTCTCCCCAGTAAACAAAATTAAGTTTTTAATAATGTACTGTGTAACTTTTGTGTAGGAAAAAACAGAAGGATTGTGTAAAATTATGAAAAAAACACACAATGCAGCGATTCAATAAGCCCACATCAGGTGTATTGCAGGATTTGGCACAGAGTCAATATAAATTACTTTGTAAGTAGTTGGCACCTTTTCCCCCCTTGTTTTGAACAGCTTTGGCACCCAAATAGTGGAAGAGAGTCTTAAAATAGCTATCTAAACAGACATACAGAAATGAATCAATTAAAAACCATCAATGGGATGACAGGAACCCTGCCTTCTATGGCCTTCAGAGGTGCCTGTCCTCATAACATTTAAGTTAATGAATTACTCAGAAAGAGGACTTCTATTTTGTGATCTGTAATACCTGAAAAAAACAACACATGGGTAACTTGCACTCTTAACACAAAGATTGTCCTTTCTTTTTTTTTACTTTCAGAAAAAGTTAGTTTAGAAGCAAAAGAACGTGTTTCAGCAGTAGATGTGATCTATCATCATGTGCCTAATCTAAAAATAAGGATAACTCTTGAGAAAGAGTAGGAACATGAGAACAAATTTAACTGTGGAAAAAGTACAAGGAAGAGGAACAGTAGTTTTAAGGCAAAGTGACAGCCACAACTTCACAACAGATTAGAAAATTCCTACTTAGTGGAATGCAATGCTTTACAGGTGACTTCTGGCGGCCTCATTAACCTCAAATACTCTGAGAGGAATAAACAGTTTCCCTGACAGAACTTCATCCAAGTACAACTGATGATTTTTTCAGATTTCTGAGAGAAACTGGAATAGTATCAATGCATAAACAGCAATCAATTTCCCACATATGTTACTGAAATGAAAAAGCTACCCTTTCAAATAATACTGTCTGTAACTTGCATCAGTCTTTCAAATATGTATTTAGTGACATTGCAATCTTTTAGAACTTTATTTTGTATTATTCTAATCAAAGTATTTTTCTGAAGATTCTATCATCCCCCTTCTACATAGCATAATAAAACAAAAATGCTTTTTCATAGCATTTTGTTCTCACAAATATGTTATTATAGTGTGCATTTAAATGTATCCCTTTCTGTCTAAGAGAATGACCATGACTTTTAAATAAAAGAATGGTAAAATGGTACGAATTCATTGCAGCTTTTTCTTGTTTAAAAGGCTACAGCAGACCATTACAGAAATAATAGATCATTAGCGAAGTACTATGAACCAGACTGGTACTGTAAAGAACAGAAAAAAGTAAAAGTATTGCAGAAGAGTGGGTTAATGTCTGGCAGACCTGTCATACAGCTAAATACTTAAAACTAAGGCCATCTGATTTACCAAAGCCCAAGAAGTTATATGACAACATAATAATGGTTAATAGATATGTAAAACCTTTCTGCATGGGTGACACAAGTGTTTTGGTTCTTATTGTTACAGTCATGTTGTTATCTTCCTGTCCAGATTTATATTTCTCGTTCCTATTATCTGACCACCTTTCTATACTGCAGCATGCAATATAAAAAGACAGAGCAATTTAAGCATCTGCAACACAAGCTAGAAGAACTTACACTGGAAAAAAAAGATTCATATTTTAATGCAAATTGCAAGATGAGTTGTTGGAGATGCAATGTAGGAAAGCCATGAACTCTGAATCCCTTCTTCCTGCATGCTTCATATAATTTTCTCCCATGACTGTTTAATGTAAAATGCATAAATAGTTATCAAGAACAAAAATTAGAACTGTAGAGTCTTGTGCCAGAGCAATGACCTCATCACGTAACAGCTATCTCCGGTTCCTCGAGTCATACGGGCAGCTATGTTGTGGGGAAGCTTTACCAGAAGGGTTATGTTCCCATACAGGCCAGTTCAGAACCCTGCAGCTGGGTCCTCTGCTGGAGGGAAGTATGTGTGGATTTCAATCCTTTAAACTTGAAGGATGCATAGAATCCAGGTGGCCCACTATTCACCAATCACTAAAAAAACTGTAAGAAGTGTACAAATCATCTACTACATTTTAAAGAGTTTGGACACCAAAGGAACTATGGCACCACTTACATTCAGGTCATACCCTTGCAAAGCTGCAAATAGGAACTAAAGCATTCAACAATTTTTCAGAAACTCTTTAAAGTTTCTACAACCATAATCGTCTACCTGCAGATCAGATAGCTGGAATGACTCCTATTGCTGTGTGTCTTTCACTGGGTAAAAAGCATAGACAACTTGTTAGATTTGTGATATTCACTGAGGTATCCAAGCTGTTAAAATTTAAGACATAGTAGTAGAATGGTCATCATCTCTATGGTCACATGAGCATTTTGGTTTGATTCAGGAGTGCATTTTTGAAATGAATCTTCTGATTACACCTACCTACCATTCTTTTGTTTTCATTGTACAGTGTTACCAGAGCATATTTACTCTCAAATGACACTAAAATAGAAGATGCTGTTCACCTACCAGTGGTTACTCAGTCCATAGGACTGCAGTATAGCTAGTGTAAGAATTGTTGACACTGGGTCCTCAGTGTCAACTGCTTTGCTCTACAGATCTGTTATTGTTATGTTACAGTACTTGCTAACGTGGACATAGCCTATGCCTGTGGATCTGGTTCCATTTTAAGTTTTTTCTCAGTGGAATGTGTAGATTGCTTTAGAAAAAGTTTGTCTTGCCTGAAGGCAAGTCCTCTGTCTTCAACATGGAGTATCCATATATCCCAGAAAAAAATCAGGGAAAGTTTTTTCTGCTTCTTTTTCACCTTTATTTTAGACCCCAATACTGTGTAGACACAGAAATCAATGACAGCATGATATGCTTTTGAATTTGTCCTTCAATGAGGGTCTTGGCACTCAATGTGAGGGATGAAGTGTAAGCCTGCAGTGATGCTAAAGGTCCCTGTTTTTGCAGACAGTTGAAGTTCAGCAAATACTTCTACATCAAAACTATACGTATGTTTTCCCAAACTCACACAGTTTTTGAGAAAGTACAATGTATTTGCTTCTTAGGCCTGCTTGGTTAAAAAACTATTGGGAAATATAAATAGGGTTTCTGCATGTGACAAGATAACAAGAAACTTTGAAAAGAGGAAGTCCTCAAGGCACAGAAAGATAAGTAGCGTGCAAGCATTTTTGTCTCAAACACAAGACTACTTGCTTTTTAAAATTATTTTTGCAAAATAGAGCGCTTTAGTTTTCTGGAAGAAAAAAAAAAGAAATCTGTGAACCATCTGATATCACAGTTGATCTGTATGTGTAGCCAGACAGTGAACTATGCTTACAGATAGACAGTGAAGAAACGGCAACCAAGTCCTGGTTATGCCTACCAGGAGCACTAACCTGAATCTTCCGGCTTTGTAATTTTTGCACACTTTCTTGTGAAACACCCCCTGCTGTCTTATGGAGTAATAGCTCTCACGAACCACAGAATAATACAGATGTAAATGACTGAGCCTGTTACATGCTGTGTTCAAGTATACGACAGAAACAAGCATATCTAGGTGTTTCACACAAAAAAGTCATACTTGTAAGAATATCCATAGAACTGGTGTAAGATAATTACATTACTTAAAAATAATAAAAAAGGAATGAATCTGTACAGTTATAAAGTTGCAAGTCACATTTAAAATAAAAAATATAATCCAGCCCTTACCAAAAGAAAAAAGCTTATTATGATAAATTATTTTAAAGCAAAGCTATTAATTCAAACCAAGTCATTAAGCACTGACACATTCTAAAATATTCTGTATATATAGTCCTAGAATGTATTTTTGTGTAAAGTGCTAGTTGATTGTGACATTCCACACCTAAATAAATTCATTTTTGTATGAAATAATAACAGAGAATATATTCGGGATAAAACAAAACATTATCCAATGAACAACAGACACAGAAATGCACTCAAATTGTTTATCACAGAAAACTTACATCTAGTAGCGTGTGAAGATGCTGATCCTGGAAAACACTGTGAAGAAAATCTAAGTCTTTTTCGCTGCAGTCAGTAAGTGCATGAATTTCTTCCAGGCTGTCCAGCACCTGTGAGACTGCTCCTATGGGGCAATAAACAGGAAAAAAAAAAAAAAAAAAAGAATAAAGATCAATAAAGCAAAGACTCACAGTAAACTGAACTTTGGAAAAGGAAACTTTCACTTTATCTGGTACAACTGGAACAGGAATCTCAGAAAGCTGGAGTTTTTACAGGAAAAATCACCAAATAAACTTTACGTATATCAACAGTGCCCATATATAGTGTAATTATACATAAGAAATGGTTTAACTGAAGAGAGGTTAAAACCCTTTTTTATTAAGCTTAGCTTTGTTCTATTTTAGCCTGGTTTCCAATGCTGTCTTACAAAGTCACTTGGATTATCTGCCCAACTGCCTGTCCTCACCATTCTCACCCCAACCTTCTCTTTTTTCACTTTTTAAACTGCTGGCCAATTTCAAACACATATTCCAAATCAGTAAAAATTTGAAAGAAGCAACGTTTTCACAAATTCTTTTAAAATCAGCATCTGGATAGGGGAAGGAAGAGAAAGAAAGACCTGACTGCTGTGTCCTCCGGTGGAGAAAAAAAAGGCTGTAACATGAGCTCCGGTTTTTGTTCTGTTTGTTCTGCTTGCTTAGTTATCTCAGACCCAGTTATAGCACTTGCTGCCTTTTGACCAGTGGATTGGTTTGGGTCATAGGAAGATGGGGATGATTTTTATATGGCATAAGGGTGAAAAGAGAAGCGAGGGATATGAGGACAAAAAGGAGAAACAGGAGGCATTATGGAAGGTGGAAGTCCATGAGGAGAGTTGAACTCACAGCAGGGGAGGTTACAGAAACACAACACAAATCCACAGTAAACCAGCCCATATTGGTTCCTTGTGTAACAACTTGTTTCACAAATCAGATATCAGTGGTGGCTGCCACTTGTGTGCATTACTAGAATGCTAACTTTGGCTTATCTAAACACCCACAGCCCATGTCTTCAGTTTTTCCACAGTGGTATAAGCATCTGGAAAGATGGTAGCATATCCAGTGGTCTACAAAAATGCTGGTGTCTGACAGTGAACTGCTGAATGCTTTTTCATAAATAAATTCTTAATTCTGGATACAGAATTCTACACATTCTGTATTTCACTAATTTGTCCTTAATATGTTTATTCTGTTTACTTAATTCATTTGCCAGTGTCCTTTTGTCAAGATAGATAATATCTAAAAAATGGCTGTATTTCTTGAAATTCCATCCTCCACTGTATGAACAATTCTTACCAGCCTTCCTTAACTCAAACCTTTTTGTAATCTATTGCATTGTCAGAATGTAATAAAAACAAAAACCCCAACCCCATCTTAACCACAGAAGGAAACAAGTTAAATTCACTTATTTCTCTGAAAACCTTGAAAAACTGGAATAAACATAACAAAATACACAAAAACTACTATAGAAGACTTGAGACCTCATGGCTTAGAAGGATGAGTAAGTTACAAGTGTAGAAACTCTTGCATTGCATTTAGTACAAATCTCAACCTAGGATTCTCCTTGCACTTCCTTGTACACCAAGGTTAAGAACAACAATATTCCTCTCATCACAACTCATGGCTCAGGAGCAATAAAACTTCTTAGTCCTCTCGCATTAAATGTGTCTGACTACTTATTTCCAACTGATGTATTAATTTAGGTTATGCTCCTTTAAAAAAGCAAGTAAAACTAATGGTTTGCCTT
This sequence comes from Haliaeetus leucocephalus, assembly GCF_000737465.1. Classification (NCBI taxonomy): domain Eukaryota; kingdom Metazoa; phylum Chordata; class Aves; order Accipitriformes; family Accipitridae; genus Haliaeetus; species Haliaeetus leucocephalus. The sequence continues at coordinate 9,329,873 of NW_010972753.1, forward strand.
ACTGTAGTTGCTGCACATGGGGTCAGGTGCACTGATGAAGAGAAAAAACTGCTCTGTCTTTGATAATGAATAAACATGCTCAGCTGAAAGGAACTGTCCATATTCCTCTGCCTGCACCACAGCTTCCACACTGGGAGGCACCGCAGGAAACCTGAGAAAATACAGGCACTGGGAATCTGCTGGTAAGAGCATGGAGAGATCACAGCTAAGCCTCAAAGGCAAGGAAGAAAACCATTACCTAGGGACCCAAAAGGGCCTGTGCGCTGAGTTTCTTCTAATGTTTTCAGTATGTCAGTTAAAAGTTAATGAACTTAGAGATCTTCAAGCCTGAAGGAAAGTGCTTGACTTTCCAGGATGCAGTTGGCAGAAGGAAATTTGTTAGAATTCTCTTTTTTTTCTATTCTTGTCATGCTCAGAGTTTAAATTAGTTATTTTCTTTTCTAGCAAAACTTCGCTTTCTGGGTTCAAAGCTCTTTCTGTGTATTTGGACTGCTTAAGGAAAACTCAAGATAAGATTCACTTCAGAGGCTTGGATACGTTAAGAGTCTCTAATACTGCTCAATGTTGCTCATAACTACTAAAGCTTGAGCCAAAACCAGAACCAATGAGAAGCATGTTCAAAGTTGTCTGCAGCGCTGTATTATTGTGACACACCGAATGCTCTGGACCACCACGTTATTTAATTTACAGTATTATTTACTTTGGGAATTTTATTTTGTGGAATACTTTGAGGTCTTTCAAATAGAAATAAATGTTACTATTTTTTAATATTTGCTTCTCAACAACCTTTTGAATATCTGGGAATTGCAAAATATTAAGCTTTGTTCATTAGGTCTTTTTTCTCCTGTCCATTGGTCACATTGAATAGATGGCTAAAAAAGAAAGTTTCCAAGAATATCCTTAACAAATCTGATGAGAAGTTCTGACAGTGACTTTGCTAATCCCTCAAAATCACAGTTCTACCTTATGTTTTTTTACCTATAATTTTATGCTGTATCTACTGCCCTGTCTTTCATGCATTTACAAACAACAGGCACCTGCATGAGAAAATGCCATAGTGGCAATATACTGACAGCATGTCATCGCATAAAAAAGTGATAGAACAATTCTGCAGGCATTTTTGTAAACACCTCAACTCTCTCTGTTACAGACATCTGGTTAAAAGCCTAAGAGTACCTTTCAGAAGAGTTTTAAATTCAGATAAAAGATACTACATAAAATAAATTGACCAATCTTTACAGCATACCTGTCTCTAAAGAGATTCGTATTCTATCATATTTAAGCTAAATTTCTAATCTTTAGGGAAAGTGTAAAAACACTCAATATTTATAATTAAAGCTTGTATCCTCCAGAAATAGGATTTAATCTCTTTTCATCATTGCAGATGCACCCATTTTAGCCTCAGCGTAGATAATAAAGGAAGGAATTGAGTTATTATACAGTCATACAATCTAAAAGCTCAGATTTCTCATGGTCTGTAGCAGTTACAGACAGAATCCATAAATATAAAAACCAGAATGATGCATAAATATTAGGAAGCCAGGAAAAAAAGGAAGTTGACTAACTTGACTGGCTTTGTTTGTTTTTTTAAGACTCCCTGAAGTAAACTTTGTTAGAAAATGCTGCTTACTGCCACAGAACTTTCAAGTAGCCCCAACCACTTAGGTGATATGGATCTCACCCTGCACGTTAAGTTACTATAAAAACATATACACATACAATTGCACGGGAAAGCTTTAATTCCAGCGATACAAGTAGAAGACTCTTCTCCACAGTAATAGTAACAAAATCCACACCAAACATGGCTCTGTGAGAAGACTGTGGTAACTGTGGATCCTACTGTAATTGCACAAATGTTCTCAGTGTGCAAATGAGCAGTGACTCTGGGCCATGCACACAACCTTATCTTTCTTGTATTCCCACAAGACCACCTAAGAAAGGATGGCTGCAACTATTCACAGTTCCCTTGGGGCTGACAACTCTGAAAAGTTGAAAACGATGGGCTCTCACTATATTAAAAAGAAAAAAAAAGGTCAGAATGCTTATGACAGTCTTCCGCAGTCAGTACTAGTACATGAAATGTTTTCATAGTTACTGGAATGACTTCTTAAGGATGATATCAAATTACTTCTAAGAAGATGGAGATAAACTGAGTAGCCTTCTGCCTACAGAGGCAGATGTATTATTTGTCAGTTAGACATATTTGCTTTATAAGGCAATAACTTGGGATTATTTCTTCACCCAGCGTGTAGTCAAAGTTATCATAGGTATTTCCTGCAGGTTCTGTTACCTCATTTATGGAGATGGCCATTCGTAAGTAGTTCTCTCTTACAGCTAAATTCTATCTCTAGAGTCTTTGTAGTTCTCATACAGTGCCCTTAATACTACCTGAAGTTGGTAGGGACACTGGTTCATCAAGTTGCAAGTAGACGAAGCTTTGGCAAAATAGTGCTGCTATTACATTCTGGCATCTAGCTGTTCTCATCTGGAACGGGTGGTTCGGCTAGAGAAACTGAACTTTAGAGGTAGGTGGGAGTTGCTTACTTCTCCGCAGAAGAGGAGAGAAGAGACTAAAAGAAAAGAAATCTTTAAAACACTATTCCACGTATTGCCTACATATTCTCCAATAGTAATATGTCTCCACCACAAAACACACCAAAAGTTTGCTTTCCCGAGGCTCAGCAAACAAGGCAGGTACAATGGACTTCCTCTCTTATGCAGCAGGCAGTACAGAGAATTACGAGCTTCTTTTCATGCAGCAGTGATCTGCGACAGTACATGAATAAGAGAGTGTTTAGGTAAAAAGACTTACACCTTGCTGCAAAATGCAAAGACTACATTCTGACTACAAACACATTCTGAGAGAGGGTAAAAGAATTCTTTGCTTTATTTTTTTTTAATATTGAAGATTACAAATGCCTATTTAAGTCTTTGTCAGACATAAACCCTCCTGTGAGCAATGAAAACTTGTTAGAGGAAGCCTGACCTTGTTTAAATACAAAACTATAAACCCGTGACCTTTTCGCAAGTCTCCTGCAATTAGTATTCCAGGAAATGACTCTGCAGAAGACCTTATAACAACCATTATAATAATAGCATATTTTTATTAGACAGACACTGACAAAATGCAAACCCCTTAGATTTGTAGAATCGTATAAAATTAAGTTCCTGACACCAACCACTCATTATAATCCTGTTCATTCTTATAAATTACCTTAGTTTGGATTGGCTTTTCAACTATTCTTTATGTTGTACAAATAGGTAAGTAACTATGCATTGAAGATTTTACAGTGGTTTTTAAATGACTAACCAAAGGTTAGCTGCTATTTGCAATTTCTCTATATATCACAATTCAGTCCTTATGGCAGTCAATCTACAATCAACACAAGCTGATTTCTCCTAACTTCATCTCTTGTCTGCCTTCTTGTGTGCAGCCATTGGAAATGAAATTAAAAAACAATCCTGGCTCTCAAAGCACAGGCATTTCAGAAGGTAGGATTTGCATTTCACTTTGTTTATGAAGAGATCTGAAGCTGGCAAATACAGCAAGGACAGAAGAAAAACCATCCAAAATTGTTAGATTTTAGAGAGATCAAATATTAGAGTCACTAAATGAAGTCACTGGGTACAATCTCATAAAAACCAAACATGGGCATTATTATGAAGTACAGTTATTTTCAGAAAAAATATCTTATAAATATTATTAGATTCTGATAGAGCACATCTGGTAAAGTGACAATGAGATAATTTTTACCAACTCTGTAACGTGAGATTCAAGTGGTGTGGATTTTATTATTTTTCACGTTGCTTCTGCTTTAAGACTCCAGCCACACTTATACCTTTAAATGATGTATTTAGTGATAACTGTATAAATCAGTGCCTCCAGTAGTTTTGTTTTGCTGGCATCTGATTATGATACCCTAAAAACACAAGGCATAAATCTTTAACACATTAGGTAATTAAGCACTATATCAAAATGCTGTGGAAATGATGGGGTGTCTGTCAGCTCAGGTTTTCAAATAACAATCAAGTACACATTTAAAACTGTTCACTTCAGCGAAACATGAAAATCTAGGCTCAATATCAGCATAATTATAAAAACTAAACACATGCTGTTTCCATTAAAGGTGAGAAAAGAATCTTTTACAGAGATGGGATCTTTCCACTACTTGTGCTGATGTAACTGCTTAGATGTAAGAGAAAGCCAGGTGAGTACCAGATGCTCTTCATCACTTTAAACCATGTCTGCAAGAATCACTGGAGTTGAGATGCCTGTAACCTCACACAGTAATTTGTTGCTCTTTGTTTTTTCACTATATTCCAGAGAAACTATCTCTGTAAGAACAGATGACAGCCAAGCCACGTGTATATATATATGCCTATAATAGCTTAAAATAAGGTGGGAGATACATGTTTCACATATATACACAACAGTGTAATTAAATTGAAGGGCAAGTAAGGACTCTATCCTCCTCAAATTTGAGCTATATAGTGTTTAATGACTTCTTCCTTCTTGGACAGAAACCAAACAGCCAAGTTTAGACACTCTCTTTTTACTTGCTCCCACGTGCACACAGTTCTATGAATGCTACTGGGAAGTGATTAAGACAGTAATAATATATATATACACATTTATATATATATAAATGAGGAAGAATCTAGGGAGACAACTAGAAAGATGGAGGTTTATGGAGACTACAGTGAAACTTTAGAAAGAAGGCAGTTGGTGCGATTGAAGGGTATTGGGATTTACAACTAAATCAAAGAAATTAAGAACACCTATGGAATACAAGAAGAGAAAGAAAGGCATGTAAAAGTCAGAGAAAACCAAAGGAAATAGGTACAGGAGAGAAAAACAGGGAGAAAGAGGAAAAGACCAAACAAAATAAAAAGAAAAGGAAAAAAAAAAAAGAGAGAGAAAACAAAGAGATAAAGTGTTCCTAAACAGAAGCAGGAACACAGAGGAGAGTACTATATATGGAAATACAAAAAAAGGAGGGGGTGAGGGCGATGGGAGGGGAGGGAGGGAGGAAGGGGCAGGGAGAAACTGATGCTTGATTTTGAAAACAGCCTTTGTTTTAGTCTGCACACACAGGGGCACTGTGCGTATGCAGGTCTCCAGCTTTCTCCTGTCTCCATACTTGGGACCTTTACACAAAGTTTGTCAATTCCTTTTCCCAGTTCTCTCTCACTGTAAAACTAGCCACAGATACCACGGAAGGCAGTCTAGTGTGGTGGTAAAGAAATATGTGCTGAGAAGGTATTGTTTTTCAGACCAGACCCACACTTTACAGGTAGCACACTCACATGCAACTAAACAAATAAGTATTTTAACAAATGAATGCCCTTCACTATTACTTCCTTAGATACTTTCTTCCTTATTGCAAAAATATACGGAAACCCTCTTCTGACCAGTACGAGGGCAGCACACTCTATCAGTCAGTAGGTTTACTGAAGAAAGTCTCTATGCACAAATGAAAACCAAAAATCAGTGGCAGAGGATCTGTGTGAGATTGCTTTTTTCCCTACAACTGTATAAAAATAATACTGTTGCAAAAATTTTACATAAAAATCCACTGAGTTCTCACTCTCGTATTACTGGACAGGCATTCTGGGATGGGGAAATAGGAGGACAAGGAACAACATCCCCCACAGCCTACAAGGTCAAAAGAATAAACCAAACAACAACAACAAAATCCATGACTTTGATCAGAAATGGAGACATGGACATATGTCTTGCTGCCCTGACATAGGACGGAAGAAGAACTGTTAGCCTACGAATCTTAAAATGCTGCAGGAAAACCCCCGCTTTTTATAGCTTGTGTTTTGAGATGCTGAGTTTGTTGGTTTTGAAATGGTTGCGGTTTGTGTCAAAGGGTCTAGAATTTCACACCTTCTCCTCTGTCTAGTATAGTCTGCAAGTGTTAGAAGTGCTTGTGCTTTCAGTCTCTGATGAAGCGTGCAGCTAACTTGCAGCTGAACCTCCTCCCTACATGTCAATAATATTCCTTCATTAAGGAGACACATACTGGATAGTTATTTAAATCAGGTGTATGCATATACACAATGCATATATCATGTATCACATCAACACAGAATGATCAAGAAATGTCATGCAAGGGTATAGCAAGAAAATAATACATGACTAATATTATAGTATATATTTAGTGTGAGGAGAAAAAGGCCCATTAGTCCATGAAGACATTAATTTTGGAACTAAAACACAAAACCAAACCATTTTATCCTTTATTAATTTAATGAAAATTAAAATTTATTTCAGTTGTGTTGCAAATATTGACAACAAAAAGCCAGGTAATTTTAATACTGCCTCTATACTAGAAACTTCAGAATTCCCGGGAAATCGTGTTACTTCTGGGTAATTATACCTTGAAAGTTATAGACAGATTTAGTCAAAAACATACGGGCTATTCTTCTTGAACAGGCAGTATTAAAACTGAAAATAGCAAAGAGAAGAGAAGCAAGCTGATTTTTAAACATGCAAAGACACACACCATAGCTGAATGATATGCCTTAAAGGAAAACAAAGGGATACCTACTTTCTGCTGCTAGAAGTCCTAGTAGGAAGGCAGCATTTGGACAAACAACAAACAGTATGAAGATTTCAGAACAAGCGATTTATAAAGCTGCAACCTAGCACACTAGTTTAGCCACAAAATAGTATGAACAAAGTGACAGGCCCCCCCCTTTTTTTTTAATATGGTTTCTATGTGTGAAGCAAATGCAACTTGCGACTGAGATGGGAGGAAAACAAACACTTGGCAATGGGAAGGTAGCACATGTACGCAGTGTTAGGTATCTATAATACCAGACTTTTCTCAACATTGGTTAAACTATTTTAAAAAACTCATGGACAAAAAAATGACTTAAAGTAAGAATATTGTAAGAGGTGAACTGACAAACTATTTCAACATACTGTAAATGAAGCATAACATGATATTAATTAATATATTTACTAGCTAGAATTTAGCAATATTATATTGAAATCAATTTTTTTTTACAAAAGGTGCAGTGAGAACCATTATGAGAACCATTTAGAAATACAATCACTTTATTATTGATTTTAATTTACAGTGGCTTTATATACTTAAAAGTTTTTGTACTTAAATGTACCGGAACAAAGACTAAATAGCTGAAAAATCATAAAGATAATAATGGAGTATTGGAAACACTCAAACTTGTGATCTCAAAACTGACAGTCAGTTATACCTGTAATACTATATAAGGATTTAATAACAGTAAATTATTAGGTGAATGTAATTTTTTTTCCCCAAGCACTCATACTGAAAAATGTTACACAAGACCCTTTGCAAATATTTACAAAATCATAGGTAATTTTTGTGTAACAACAATTTTTCTTTTTCTTCCTTGTGTCCATGAGACCGATCGTTTTTAAGATATAGGCTTATATTGTCCATATTTCATGGAATCTAAATCCCATAAAACCACTAACCACTCACTAAATTGTGAGTTAACTTAGTTCCACGTATGTTAGAAACAGGGATTTTACAACTTGGCCATACATTTGCTGTTTGATCTCACTCTGAAAGACTATCAGATTTAGCTTTTTTCCCATTATTATTACTTTCAAATTTGAAAATCAAGATCTCGTACTGTTAAAAATTTCTCATTTGATATGGCAATATAGAGTCTAACAAGATAAAAAAGAATGAAAATTTCAACTTACATACAGAAACCCTGAGACAAAATAGCAAAATGCATTTGTAAAAATGCCATATGAAGTTTGTGCCTTGCAGTTTGAGAAAACAAACTAGAAACACTGGCATAGACTAAATGTGCCTGCTTTCTGTGCAATGCAAAAACACTGCTTCTATGTTCATCACCTTACACTGTTACCACAGAGCTCAGAAAGCACATAAATGTTCAGGAAGTACTGCAACAGTGCTATTTGTTAGCCTAGGCTACACACATACATTTGGTCAGTCTCTTATAAAATATGCTGCTGTGCTTTCTCTGTGGTTGAACCGAAACACAGCATCATAAAATGCCTTACAGGAATCTAGAACCGTTTGCAGCAAAAAGCTAGTCTGAAACCTGTTAGTCACATTTCAGAATATGAGCACTCTAAACCAAGCAATTCAAGCAGGCACTAGAGAGGAAAGTCCTTTAGCCAAAAGGTAAGGTTTGCTTTAATCTAAAAATCAGTTATGCAGGTTTCCAAAGACTATGGACTATCCACTGGCTTAACTCCAACACTGACTCAGTAGTTCTGAAAATGTGGCTACAAAAAGGTTTTTGGAAATAGAAAGTTATAAAAAACCTCTTCGATTTATGGGCTTTTCTAACTGTTGGCCTAAAAAATTAAACATCCTGAATCTACTTAAAACTCCAAAGTAAACTAAAAGGTCTTCCTGAATTCAGCTTCCCAAGTCAAAATGTCAAACGATTCCACAGCCTTTCCTTGGGCTGCCGCAGAATGGGGGAGCTGAAGAAGCAAAAGGAGGAAAAATTAAAAGTTTTACCCTGGCGATGTTCCTTCTGCAGCCTGAGGCATTCTTATCAAAAAACGTGAAAATTATACCTCTGTACTCTCTGTTAGCGGACAGATGGCCAGCATATGACAGAATCGGAGGCAATCCTCTGTCTGGATCTAATGTGCAACCAGGTGATAGGAGGGCCAGGGAGGGCAGGGGAGAGGGGAGGGAGTTGGATGGGGAAGGGCAGCAGAGAGCAAACTGTGAATTTCTCTGGCACCTAATTAATTTCACGGTCCACTTCAAATACTCTCTACTAGGCCAATTTTTCTCATGTGCCAGATTTAGCCTTTAGAGCTGCTGATTGCTAACTTCTGGTTTGTGTTTGTTTCAGCATATTAAAAATATCCAAAACATTCACTGCCTTGGGAAATCGACATTTTACAATGTCTTGAAGACAGGCAACCTGAAAGTCAAAAGTTTTACATTCTGGCAAAAAATATTTGCAAGATGTCATTTGAGCTGTTTAGTGGCTTTACTAAAGAAGTTACTGAACACAGCCTATCAGCAGTAAAGTAATATTTTAGTTTAAAAATATTAAAACATTTTAAAAGCCTTTATCATACTCTCTCAGAATTCGGCAAGACTGACTTCTGCCATGTTACCAACAGAATGATAGCGGGATTAAGTTAAGTCCTTCAGAGGACAGTTGCTGACGAAAGAGGAAATAGATCACCCAGGACAAGCTGTGGGAACCAAGAATTATTAGCACGCTCTGTATGAATGAAAGGAAGATGTATACAGAAAAATACTTGGTTGACTTTAAATGAACTTTATCTGTGTTCATTCCCATCTAATTTAGTTATGCAATTTGCTGACCCTCATTGCAAAGCTCTCTAACAAGAATATCCTTTGTGATTCATCTGACTTGCTACCTATAGTGCCTTCATATCCCAGGCTATTACTCTGGTAGTATAGGAGGATGCTCAAAGGTTCCAGCAAACTCAGGTTCACTGAACTCTGAAGAAGAACACCTCTAGATTAATCTGGAAAAAAGACAGGACTGAAATTTTCTGTTTCTGTGTTTAGAAAGACCTGGAGGAGGACAGGATATACAATTTGCATAACCTAATAAGCATTTATATTTCTGCATCTTTATCTCAGTAGGAGTCCCACATTTGCCCCTTTCCGACAAATCATTTAATTTTAATGATAAGCTTCATGAAATTTTATGGGAGGATTAAATAGGCAACAACATTTAAATATTAAACGCTTTTCATTAGGGTTTATGATCTGGAATAACATTATGGGGTGTTAGGAAGGAAACTTAAATAACCTTAAGATAGTCAAGTTTCTACTGCAATTCAAGAGTTTTATGTCTAATTTCTATAAACTAGTTTAGTTTAGAATCATCAAAAGAGCCTGTGTTTACAAGCTAGAAATATTTGAAACCTTTATTAGTGTACTTCTGAAGAGGAAACAAAATAGATTTCCATATTTAGCAATTTCAGAAGCTGAAAGTTGCACTATCTTTTCTTGCAAGCCTCAGTGTTTATCCTGCGATATTAAGTATTTTATCAGCTCATGTAGTCAGTCAGGGAAACATCACGAAAACTACCCGGTTAGTATGGTGTCCTAATCACTACGATCTCCCATCGCAAGATCAATAATGTTATTTTGGAGAATAACTACACTTCCCTGAGAAATCCAAGCTATTGTTTCAGTTATTTCAGAGATGAACACAAGATAACAATGGATCCAGCACAGGTATTTTGTAGAGTTTACATGTGTACTGGATTCATGTATTCTGTGTGCGGAAAAAATAGAACTTGTACCTTTGCCGTATACTGATATCTGCAATTACATCACTCTATGAGGAAGACACATGCCCTGTTGATGTCAGACTGAAACTGGAAAGAGGAACTGCAGTTTTTAGATTGGGAAAGTTGCCACTGCCAGTCATGTTGGTGGGCTATTCATTTTATTGAAATGGGGGAAGTAGCTGTGAAGAAAAATTAAAGCACTGCAAGTAATTCTGGATGAAGTAAAACCAAGCTATTCTTTCTTTAAAAGAATATATGGATCCTTACTTACAAGTACATCAAGTATTCAAAAGCTGGCTGCCTGAAGTTAAGCCATGAGGCTGTAATTACCCATTTGCAATAAATGATCCGAGATTCCCATTCACTTCTATGGAAATTATGAGCAGTGTGCATCTCTAAGGACAAAGCAACCTTTTAATTTAGGTACTCAAACTTGAATTCCAAGAATTGAAATTTAAGAATTTCAACCAAAAAAATTGCCCCCAATTCCTATATCAATGACACTGAAATAATTTATAAAAATTACTTGCTCATATGAAAGAGCAGAAATATGCAGTCAGTAAGTAATTTTCTTACCTATAAAAACATTGGGAAAGAGAATTATCACACAGCAGTTCAGCACATGTAATTAAGTTCCTGAAATGTCTTCTAGTAAAGTCAGTGTATAGCTAAAATATTATGCAAGTACTACTTCGCTGTTTAGAAAAATAGAAGAGAGCGTCCTATTGGCCTTAAATTTTTCTTAAAAGTTCATTTAACTTTTTTTAGATCAGACAGACCAACTCTAATTTTAGATCAGACAGAACAACGCAGACTTTTGCACTGCAAATGTTGTGAGTAATGTTATATCAAAATTAAGATACATAACTATGACAGGACTGTGTTAGTATAGGGACTGCCAGGTTATTTAAATTCCTGTATATGGGCTGAGGACAAAAGGACTGCTTGGAGTAAGATCACTGTCCTGCCCAAGGCCTAGCTCACAGCACAGCAAAGGTATTATCCTCCCTTTTGAAGTATGTTGGGAGGTCCCTGAAGTACATGTATTGTCTCTGAAGATTTGGGGGTCTGGGTTATAGTATCAGAAATACTGTCCAGCGTGCTTTAAAGAGGAGACATCTTAATCATACTGTTCTTTAAAACAGGAGGTCAAGAAACTCTGGTACTCAATGGCTTCTTTTTATAAATAACTATTAGTAAGGTATGAGAACCTTGCTCCTGCCTAAGAATTCAAGACAAAATGTCAATAAGCTTTTACACTCAAGTAATATACATATGAGATTACAGCACTATTTGTAATTACATGTACATACAACAAATAAAAAAAAATCAGACAGAATTTCTAGAAAATTACAACTGTGCAGAGATTTTCTTCATTTTCTGCAGTCACTAACACCATTAGGACTGAAAATTACTTATGCTTTCCCATTTAAACGTTAACTTAATATGCAACTTTATGAAATGAGAAATTAGTAAATACTTGGTACTCTAGTCAGCATAGAATTAAGACAGATTGACTGCAGTAAATACACTTTCTGTTAAAATACCTGAGGAGGTGGGGTCTTCAGAGAAGTCTGGCAGCTCTTCAGGGGGGTCACCATAGAAGGAGTTGAATTTGTGGCTTGACACAGCTGCTAGTACTGCCCCCTGAATAAAAATATCCACAAAGTCTAAATTACACAAAGAAGGATAATGAAACATTTCCAGACACCTTGGACCACTCAGTCTCCTGAGGTCTTTCATGTGGTGACCTTCTCAGTGAAGAATAAATAAGTTTTATAGTCTTCAGCTCTGCTTCACTGTTACCAGCGACCATATCTAACAGAAGATCTGGTCATACACTACTCTAATAAACAGTAAATATATTCTTTATGAGAGGATTCATGAGAACAATTCTTCATGGGAAAGCATTTTAAAATAAGTGTGAGGCATACATTCCTATAGTACAATGTAAACAAAATAACTAATTTATTGCTCTTTCCCCTCTTACCTAGACTGGATGGCTTAGCAAGTATAAAAATCCACGCTTTAAAGCAACACAATATGTTGTTATTTGAGAAATTGTCAGAATCTGACACTGACAGCACTAGGATATTTGACATCCATAATATATCTATATGAAAATGTAATAATCCCAGAATGAGTGTTACATGGGAAGTTACAAAGCCAGAAGAATGGTTATCTGCTCTGACATATTTACTTTTTCAAGTAAATTACAGTTTAAGCACTCAGGTTTTAATGTCTTACAGTTGTGGCAGTAGGCAAAATGGACAACAAATAATTGCAGGAAACATTCTGCAGAACAGTCCTTTGGATAAAATGGTAGAAAACAAATAGCACTGGTATAAAAGCTCTCAGGAGACTAAATATAGTGGCCTCCCCAGGAAGAAATCTGGGAAAGATCTGAAACTGCGCTAGAGCAGGAAAAAAGGTCATATTCTAAAATGTCCTAGCTAACATTTTAATGAAAGCATTACCTGGACATACAAACCACCTAAGAGAAAGCGCTGTTTATGAGGAACACCCTTAACAAGACACCATTGCAATAAACAACTGTGAAGGCCTGTTTCAACTTTTTATTTTATTGCTGACTTCAGAGCATAGATTTCTCTTAGCACTTTTAAAATGAATAAAGTATCACACAAAATTCAAGTTACATAGTTATATTGTTTCAACACTACATTCATGTTACCTTTAGTTTTCGTCTTGCATTGAATTTTCTCAATTGTTCTACTGTTTCTGGAAGATGAATCTTGTATGCATAGCGATCTCTCTCCTTAAAAAACCCCGCAAAAAGAAAACAAAAGAAACATTAAATACAGGCTCTTAATATTCTCTCGACATTAAGGAACTAGGCAAGAAACGTACCAGCTAGTAAGTATCCTAAGGAGAATGAGGATTTGTTGCAACTTAAGGAAAATGTCAAGAAACTGAGAGGGATTAAGATATTTTGAAAGAATTCTTAACTTGGGCCAAGGATATTTTATTTTTGTAATTTTGTTTCCCATTTTGTAGTAAGACCCTAGCCTTTTGTTTTACTCTTGTGCTGTTAGTCAGTCTGTGGCTAGCATTGAACTTTGAAACTGGCAAGCACAAAGTAGTTCTGCTTCCTGGGATTCACAAATCCCAGTGAAGCAATGTGGTCAAGCGCTCTTTTAACGGGTGCTCGATACAGAGCAGGAAGTGCCAGCTCGATGGCTGCTGACACCAGGTGCAAGCTTACAGAAGAATTCTCCATTGCGGATGCAGATGAAAAATTTGCCAACGAACAGTGGATAGTGGGGGTAGAACTTGCAGCACTGACTACTTTCTCCCCCTGCCCCAAATCATCACAGAAGCTACATACACTTATTAATTAAATGTAAATGTTTATCACATGCATCTCCTGAATCAGAGTGAAATCACTGGCAGAAGTAATTCAGTCTCTTTATGGCACTAAAGATGTCCCTGTCTCATGCTGTATTTGGCTGCTATCTATAAATGGTTTAGAAGAAAATTCTGAGTCAGCAGGGAAGGCAGTTTATCACAGGCAAAAAGAAGAGAGGACTGACTGACAGAATGCTGGCCTAAGCTTGGAAACAAAGTTGTCTTAAACTAAATCTTTCTCCTTGCTTGTCTTTCAACAAACAGTGGAAAGATCAGAAAGAGACCACAGACATCAAAAGTGCTATGCTATATAGGAAGAACTTGCATATTTGCATTACAGAATTATCTTTTTTAAAAAGCCTAATCAGCTTAGTTGCTCAAACAACAAAAATGGCAAAGTTTTCTGCCAAAATAACCCTCAACAAAACCCTTGCTTTGGCATCTAAATATGGGTAAGCTCACAAAGTGAGGAAAAAGTCAAATTACTAGCAGGTAAAACCAGATCACCTATGTTTACCACAAACGCAGCCACTGGAGTATGATCATTTGGGATTCCCAAACACGGTGCCCATTCCTATGGTCTTTGAAATATTTGATGCACTATGTATGCCCCAGATGAACAGACAGAACTTCGGCTCCTTTCGAGTGGAAAGGTTTGAACGCACAGTTTCCCAGTATTCAGAAGAGTGCCTTAACCACTCCACAAGAGTGCACAGTCCTGCCCTCCTTTTATAAGCTAGACCATTCTGCAGCTTGGAATACAAGTGTCAGAGCCAGAAAATAAGCAGAAAAGTGGGAGAAAAACTCCATTCACTAGTAGTTAGACCATTTACCTGGAGGAAGAACATATGAACCCGTGCTTCCAAGGTTCCTTTTTTGTGGTTTTGGTTTTTTTGGTCAATATTTGTCTAATGTAGAACATATAAACAGTCCAGGAGCAGACATCAGAACAGCACCCTTTCCAAGTAAGTGCCCTGTTTAAGCTAATGATATTATGACTCTCCCTACCCTGGGCCCACACTACAGAAAAGAAGTAGATGATAACAAAGAAAAATAGTTGATTGAGCAGTTTCTGCCAAAGAAAATACAATGCTCTGAACCAGTACTTGCTACCTTTTAAATCTGCAACAGACCCATCATTCTCCAACTCCAATGTTTAGCACAGCCTATTAATGGGACTACCGAGAAGCTAGGTGTATGTTCTCCTGCTCCTGTTGTTAATCTTCAGTTTCCAGCAACTACTCTTGCACTGGCTCAAAATGTGTTGTAAATTCTGCCACCACTGCAAAATAATTTGATTACCGGATGCCATACAATTTTATGTAGTTATAGCAGCCTTTGAGCAACACACCACTACCTACTTCCTTCACTCTGGTGGGATATTTCAGGAATCTAATGTAAGAAAGCAGCACAGTTAAGTAGCATAATGCACTGCAATAAACTGCAAGGCTACATGCGTAATATGAAAGAGGTCTAGTTATAACTGAGCAAAGAAGACATCAGAAATTACTCCTCTGGAGTTTGAGAGCCGCAGAAAGACGCATGAAGACCTTCTTGAAGCTTTATTCTACGCAGCCCTACTCTCTATACTGTGATGCTGCCGAAGATGCCTAAGTGAGTTTGCTCTTGCTGTTAAGCAAGAGTTCAAGTCTGGCAATTATCAAAATCTCAGGCTCTAATCTTACAAAGCATTTAAAACATATTATCACACATTTTGTACAATGTCATGTCTACTTTGAAAAGTTCAAAGAAAAAAAGAAATAAATCTTTTTCTCCCTTGAAGAGGAAACTGGTATGTAAACAGCTGTTTTTACTACCTTTAACCAGGGATGATTCAGTGCTTCATATACTGTTATCCTTTCTGCCGGATCCAGCATAAGCATGCGACGTACCAGATCTTTGGCACTTTCAGAAATATGGCTCCATTGCCTAGGATTCATCTGATTACAAGGAATAAAAAAGAAAATACACTTTTTATGTAAAGTAATTGCAGAGATTTAACAGTGGTTGGTATTTGTAAACATTTTATTATAGTAAATGTAAAAGGAAGTCTCTAAGTTTTTTAATAACTTACGACAATTGTACATTAGTTGCTATTGAAATGGCATAAAAAATTGAAAACAGCGAGCACTGTATCACATAAAAGCTGACATATCCTTGGTATTATCTTATAATTACAGCATAATTTTCTACCTATGCTACATTTTCTTCAGATAAAAGTGACCCTTCACTAGAAAAAGAAAAAATAGGCTTTGTCTGACCGTTAACTATGCCTATGATAAATTTAGAAATTAAATCTACTCCTGAAATCAGTATAAGGAATGGCATGACAGTCTATCTATATCAACCCACAGTTTCATGCCAGGGATGCTGAGTAAGAAGGTAGTAAGCTAATGCCTGTTGTGAACTACTCTGGTCCTGTCCCACAGGTATCGTGGACAATGGCTCTTCCCAATAAATTCCTTTCAACTTTACAACAGTTAAGCATCTTCAGCCACTCAGGTAGGAAAGCTTACTGACATGTGATCAACCGTACAAGCAATTGCAACACTTTTTAGAGCAAAACTGTATCTTTAGGAGAAACAATGTGAAGGATGATTTAGAATATATTTTCATCTTATGAAGGTTTATCATATGTAGGTTTATGTCCAACTGGTCGAGATGATGGACACTCGATAAAGCCATACTAAAGTAAGAAAATTCTTTCTGTGATGAAGGATTCTATCCTTAAGCTATTTCAAATATTTCTTTAATTTATGAAGAGCTTAAGTTTTATTTAAATGGTATACTGCTAATTTTACAAGGTACTAAATGAAAATTCAAAACTATAACCAGACTCTCTTCAATGTTATAATCTGTTCATTTAAAGAGGTCCATTTTATTTAAAATCAGTCTTTACAAAAAACGATGGCTTTAAATTGGAGCACTCAGGAACATTATATGGCTATGAAATGCACATTTATAGTTGTGATTTGTCATTTCTTTTTCAGCTCTAACGAAATGAAGGTAATTGCAAATTTGCAGCAAGACTGTTTTGAAATCATTACAGTATTTTCACTGAATAGACATATTATTGTGGAAACAGGAACAGAAAAGGAACTGAGAAGACACAATGTGCTGGCCATGACTTTTTTTTAAACAAAGAAAAGTTAACTTGTACGCTTCCAGAAGCTTTTAGCTGCTTAAGAGATTCCATAAAAAAATCTTCTGTAAAGTGAAACTGGAACGCCTACCAGTCTATGTAATCCCAAAGCTAATGCCATGAAGAAATCCTACTGTTTTTAGGAATACAAAGTTTAAAGAATAAAGAATGCTCCTGACCAAGTGCAGTACCACTGCTGTCACTTAAATTTTAGCAGACTACTGTTAAATTCATATAATAAAATAATTCCTAAACCATATTACAGACAATCAGGCAGTTTTAGAAGTTTCCACTCTTAATTGGCTAATACACAGATCATGTATGAGCTTGGTTGCAAAATAGAGCAAAACTCATCTTAGACAAAACCGCAAAAACAGTGAAGTCAAAGTGTTAAATTTGTCTCCATAATGGCTCTAGGATGCTTATGTTATGAAACACGTTTATCTTGCACGCACACCAATTTGCTTTCAGTTGCAAGTGGCTCCTTTTGAATCATCAGCTGTACTTCAACACATACTGTACTAAAAAGAAAAATGCATAACTACATTTTTACAGTAACATGCATTTGGTTTTAAACAAAGGCAATATGATGACCAGCCTTTATGATAGTTCTTTTAGTTGATTAAAAATACTAAATGATCCATAAAACTAAGGTAAAATACAGTATGTTATACTTCACAGCTAAACCTTATGTAATCCTACCGAGCCCAATGTATAATTAAGGGCTAGTTGTTGCACCCATTTATTATTTCATCTGAGTAAATATTTCCGTATTCTAATACCTAACTTTGATAAAAAACACAGCAGGAACAAGATAGACTGGAGAGAGAAAATAATCTCTCTTCCTGTGTAACACAGACAGATTTCTGTAAGCTTCATATTTAAATCAGCCTAAATACAAAAATCAAATTCCAGAAATTTTACCAGCAGAGCTCATCTCACTGGAAAAGGATTCAGGTACACTGTCATTTACCTTGTATTTTCCTTTAATAATGCCTTCAAATAATCTTTCCTTGGTTCCATAAAAAGGCAAACAACCGCTTAGCAGGATAAAAAGGATCACACCACAACCCCAAACATCTACAGGCTTCCCATAAGGTTCCCTTTTTACGACTTCTGGGGCCATAAAATGAGGTGTTCCTACACGTCCTAAATGGAAATAAAAACAAAATTGAGTCAAGGTGATGTGTGTCAAACATGGAAATGAAGAACATCACTGCGTTAAACTAAACGAGTTTTAATAAGTTTTGTTCATAGATTAAGCTTTTAGCACAATTCTTTTTTCCTTAAGTTTAGGTTTTTTAAATATATCCAGTGAGACAAATCAGTAGTTTCCCTTTTGCTTGATTTATACTTTTATAAATTGAGGAATATTCTATCCTACCCTGCAGACTGTGAAACAAGACTTTTATATGAGCACTAAGATTCTTCAGTGAAACATGCCATACGAAAGTAAAAATATCAATTTGGACAATCTTTGAAACAGGAATTACTTATCCAGAGAGCATGTACAAAGACATTGTAGAGTTCTAGTCTACACTGCTTACTTGAAAAAGCTGCCTGTAATTGGCAAAAGCATAGTTTGGTCTGATGCTCTGCCCAAACCTTAGCCCGTCTACTGAAACTGCCAACAAGAATGCAAATATGTTGTTCATTTATTTGAAGTAGGCAATATCTTACCGCAGATAAAAAGATAATGCAAATTTGTTTCACAGAGTGCTTTCAATGAGTGCCACACAGTAATGGTTCTGGGACAGTACTGATTTTGGATTGGTAATGAATGTACACTCACGGAAACAAAACATTTAGTACCAACTAATCTTTTGAGTGGATAAACTGATTAGAATGACTTCATTCCATTTCTACGTAACACATTAAGCCAATTAAAAGCAACAAACGTTTTACCTCTCCCTATAAATGTTTCCCATTTTAAAGAGGTTTGTTTCCCCTGCAAAAGGTTTCCAAAATCAAGATTTGAATGCTCAGGGCATTACTGATACTTACAAACACTGTAGTCTTTGAACTACCCTGGTTCCACCAAGTACCAACAGAAGAAAAAACCCACAACTATAGCAAACTGTTACCACTTGTACCACCTTCATAAATTATTCTTGCTCACTGATACTACAGCGGACTTCAGAGGCTCCATTCAATGCTTGCAGCACCTTTGCGCTGGCTAGGAGGGTTTACAATGCAGCCTAGAGGATTCGAGGTGTTTGCACGGCACGTATTTAATTCGGTCTTGTCTTGTAAAGAGACTCTTGCTAGACTAGCCTATCCCGCACTCCATTTGAATGTGAGTTAGCTAAGTCACAGCACCGGTAACAAACACCTACGAGACTACCTGGCAGTAGCTTAGTCAGTAAAGACCATCCTTCATGTATACCACCCAAAGCAGGAATACGATCTGACCATGTGTGCTGGTTTTGGCTGGGGTCGCACAAGAAGTTGGGAGGGGACACAGCTAGGACAGCTGACCCCGACTGACCCAAGGGAGATTCCAGACCATAGGACGTCATGCTCAGCATATAAAGCTGGGGGAAGAAGGAAAGGGGGGATGTTTGGAGTGATGGTGTTTGTCTTCCCAAGTCACCGTTACGTGTGATGGAGTCCTGCTGTCCTGGAGATGGCTGAACACCTGCCTGCCCATGGGAAGTGGGGAATGAATTCCTGGGTTTGCTTTGCTTTTGTGTGTGGCTTTTGCTTTACCTATTAAACTGTCTTTATCTCAGCCCACGAGTTTTCTCACTTTTACCCTTGATTCTCTCCCCCATCCCACTGTAAGGGAGGTGAGTGAGTGGCTGCAAGGTGCTGAGTTGCCAGCTGGGGTTAAACCATGACACTGTGCTAGCCCCCACTTACTTCTTTTTGCATCTACAAGGATGAAAAAACTGACAGAAAGACGGTAGCTTTTTCACCATACTGTTCTTAAGGAGAAACACCACCATTGTCAAACTTCTTCACCTGGCTTTGCGTTAAACCTTTTCATTCCCAGTTTATGAGGTGATCCCTCTGCCAAACAAATGTTAGGAATCTGTCTGTGACAAAGGAATGTTACCTCACCACTAAGCTAGGCTGGCATCTTAAAAAGTCCATGCAGTCCAGGCTGACATGATAGCAAAGGGGCAGTTCCTTCCCAGGCTAAAAAGAGTAAAACAGCAAGATGCTGCAGGTCTAGCTCATCCCTTTTATCACTGGGGGAAGAGGAAGGATATTTACTCTGGACAGAGAAAGACAGAGATGGAGATGGGGAAAGATTACTAATTCTTCTTGTTGGTTATACACAGTTTATAGGCTTATGATATATTTTCCAGCCTAACTGATAAACCTCAAAGCCAAATCTTCAAGATCACAAATATGAAGTAAAGAATTATCTCCTTAGATGACAGAAAGTCTCTCTCTTTTAGATGCCAGGTGTGGGGAAGGGAAAGAAAATGGAAAAAATTTATATCCAGTATGCACAAGTTGCTGAGAACTCTGTTTTTTTTTTCCTTTTTTTTTTTTTTTTTAATGTGCCTACAAATCTGTATCTCATCTCCATAGGTTTCCTAACTTTTTTCCCCCTAAGATGCCATTTGATGACAGCAAAAATATCAACATTTCCATCTCTGTATCAGGCTATGCATGTACATAAGCAGCAACACCTGCCTGATCAAACAGTATTTGTGTATCACTTAGACTGCTTATGTGACACTAGTGGTATGCATACCACAGTCTGGAAATCTTTAGTACAGACGACATCATGCAAGACTGCAGAGCAGCCTGGCTTACCCGAGTGTTGTTTATCTCAGTGGTAAACTTCCTGGCATTTGGGTGCAGAGGTACTCATTTGCAACTTTGGAGAAGGTATAACCTTTCTTACACATTGAAAAACACATTTCTGGTAATAAAGATCGTTTAAATCTTTTTTATCAATACAAATGGAAAACTGGGTATACTATGAAGATTCTGCCTTCCTACCAGGCTTTCTAATTGGTGTTATGAAATCTGGGAAGTCTAGAGAAAAGTGATTATTCAAAAGACAAACAGCAGAAAGCACTAGAAGACAAGATATCATAAGAACAAAGAAAGCGGTTTAAAAGAGACATTAAACTTCAGGGAGATACAGAGTCATCTGGATCAAGTAGCTAATGAAACTAAGAATCCTATGTATCAAATGGTTTCTAAGTTGATTTAATGTGTATTTCCAATAATTGTGTGCCACTCTTCTCAGCTTGGGACCTTCTCTGTGTTTTAAGTAAACAATTGCAGAGATGAACATGGTAAAAAAATTACCATGTGCTGTGAGAAGTAGACCTGAAGGTTTGGGGTTTGGTTTTGGGGTTTTTTTGCCAGTGCGTTTGTCTGCTGGGCATTTGCAGTACAGTGAAGGCTGACCTATAGAACATCCTGTTCTGAGGAAAATGTGTACCTGCAAACAATTACCCACCCTACATTTTCTCCTATGGTGTAAAATAGTATATTTAGCAGCTACACATGCTACATAAGCAATGCAATAGCAGTGATGTGTGTGGGTGTTTAGGTGTCAAGGTGGTGGCAGTGGGGGGGCTGCAGGGGTGGTCTCTGGGAGGAGAAGCTGGGGCTGTCCCATGCCAGACACGGCCCGTTCCAGTGGATGCACCGCAGGGCACAACTGAGCACAGCAGCCGAGGTGGTGGTGCCTCAGAGAAAGTGTGTATAGGAAAGGGAAAAACATTGCCCGACAGTGAGGAGTTTGGGAAAAAGTGTGAGAGAGAGCCCGCGAGCACCAAGGTGAGAGCAGGAAGAAGTGGAAGAGGTGATCCAGGTGCCGCAGCAGAGGTTCTCCTGCAGCCCCTGGAGAGGCCACGGTGGAGCAGGTACGCCCCTGCAGCACCTGGAGGACCCCACACCAGAGCAGGTATCCATCCTGCAGCCCATGGAGGACCCCATGCTGGAGCAGGTGGATATTGCCTGAAGGAACTGAGGCCTGTGGAGGACCCATGCAAGAGCAGGCTTGTCCTGAAGGACTGCAGCCCGTGGGAAGACCCATGGAGAAGCGGGGGGAAAGTGTGAGGAGGAAGGCATGGTAGAGAGGGGCTGTTATGGACTGACTGCAGCCCCCCCCATTCCCATTCCCCCTGCACCACTCGGGACTTGGGGCTAAGGGAGTCAGGAACGAGAGAGTGAAGTTGAGCCTGGGAAGGGGAGGAGAGAAGGCGGTGTTTTCATTTTTGTCTTTGTTTCTGACTACCCAAATCTATTTGAATTGGCAATAAATTAAACTGGTTTTCCCCAAGACAAGTCTGTTTTACCCGTGATGGTAACTGATAAGCAGTTTGCACGTATTTACCTTGACCCATGAGCTTTTCCATCCTATTTTCTCCCCCTGCTCTGTTGAGGAGAGGGAGTGAGGAGTTTGGCCCTTAGCCAAGGTCAACCCACCACACGTGGTTATGCTGGTATTAACATACAGAATACTGATTAGATGGGAAAAATAAGATGAATCTTCCTCCAAAGATACAGCTTGTTTCTTTCATTTTTAGTTTTCAAGTATCACCTTACCCAATTTAATCATGGGCTGTATAAAATAAGTGATCTACAGTGTCAAGAGAATATTAAAAGTGCCTATTTTTTTGCTTCCTTCTCCCCTTCAGCAAATAATGTTTCAAATTAAAATTACTTTGCAGAAGTTGATAAGCAAGAAAAAATCCTTCATTATTTATACACACTCATAAATATATGCAGAACAGAATAGTTTCTTGAAACTGAGCATTAATCAGATTCTCTATATTTTGCAAAGCAGGGTCTTGATGGTGGACAACAATTGCAGATTTCCTTTCCCCCTCCACTTCCTGACCACAGGGTAAGACAATACAAAAATACTTACAAAACCACTGAATATCAACAAGTAGCAAACATAACTTGCAACAGTATGCTTATCAAAATTACAGACAAAACATAATATGCAAGCATCTCTTGTGCAGTAGCCATCCACTGCCAGCACTCTGTTCATTATCAATGACCTTCATCATATTATAGTTATTTTTCATTGACACTTTTTTTCCTAACAGAAAAGCTTCTTGAGGTTCATTTCCTACTTTCTATGTGACATTAGACAAATTATAGCCTCTTGATACTTCAAGGTTCCTATTCTGCTTTATCTGGTGACCTCACATCTGAATGTGAGGCTGCATGTTTACTTAGTATTCAAGTGCCCTTAGAGACAAACTGACATAGAAGTTATGGTTAAAAAAACCTGTCCCTGTCTGATCACCCCAAATTTTCTTTCTCCTCCCTTGGAAGTTAAAGAACTTAGATCACAGGCAGAAGAACTGTGTCTTCGTTGCCCTGGTTCAAAACCAGCATACCATAAAAATCCACTTTAATGAACTGCTTGATGTTGAGCGGAAGGAATATAGACTAGTTCAGTAATAGGTAACATTAAGACCCCAACAGACTGCTGCTATAAACTAGTTGAAAAATGGATGCTACTTAATAGCATGCTGAAAAATCAGTACTACTAAACCTTAATACTCACTTTTAAATTTAAAATGAGAACTCCATAAATACAAATCAAATGAGAAAGAAGGCTAGGCTAACTTAATAAAATCCTGCCATTTACCACTCCTAGATTATAATTAGTGAAATAATTACAGAATGATTTGGTTTCATAACCTTTTTAGTGTAGATTACAAGATCCTGATACTTTAGACAGGGGGGGCGGTGGTGATGGTGGAAATCACAATTTCATATACATGAAAAAGAAAACCCAGAACAAACAGAAGTAATTAATTAATTGGTTGAAACCGAACTGTCCAGTTAAACAGGATTAAAAAAATGCATATATATGGGTATGTATGTATTAGAAACTTAAAAAGGCTAAAGTAATTTCTGGGGCAGCTGTCATCCTCGTGACAACTAACCACTTCACTGGGTTCATCTAAGGAGCAAATGATGATTTTGAGGTTATTCTAAAAACTGACCTGAGCAAGAACTGCTGAGCTGAGCATTCCTGCATTTCTGAGCTGCACTTAGCTCAGCAAAATGAACGGAGTGCACACATGAACTTACACATATAGGGATTTTGCCTATGTTGCAACTACAGGAACTGTAAGGTGAATATCAGTAACAGGATAAACAATATCTATAGACAGCAAAGTTTTCTAAAATCATGGATACTCACTGCTCTTTAGACCAAGTATAATTTTTGCTGAAAATTATCTAGTAGAAAATTTGCCTTCTAAACATGTTCAGTGTAAAATTTCAAAATTGTTGTCAACAGTTCAATTGTTTTAAAATATTTTAGAAGCTTTTGAATTTTCTTTGGTGTTTTGGGAGAAGCTTTGCATCTTTTTGGAGGCAGTGTGAGAAAGAACAGTAAGCACAGGCATTTTTCTTTCTATAATAGATAACTTCTGCCTTCCACAGGTCTTTTATTCTCCAGGATATAAGAACACTCATGGACATATTCAAATGACTGCCCATGAAAAAAATAACAGTATTTCAAGAAATATTGCATGCATGCATACACACATGATTTTTAGTTGTATCTGTATGTGAGAAGACATTGTATTGAAGGCTGGAATAAATTTTCTGTCTATGTGCTTCTAGGTTCTTCTTCTCTGTTCTAGAGTAGCATTAACTGAAAATCATTACTATATGAAGACTCAGCAGTGGTATGTATTCAATGTGAGACTTGCCTCCATCCAATTCATTGTAAACAAATGCCTAAAAAGTGTTTGCTAACTTAGGAAGCACTCAATGCCTGAAGAGGTACAGATATTCAACATCTTATTTCTAGAGTAAGCTTTCTTATCAGCCAGTTTTGAGGCATGTTGGTAGTCTGGATATTTATAAAATTGCTAATTTTTCTGATTTTTCCTGTGGATAAACAGAGAGCTTCAGTCTTCAGGTGTTGTCAATCTGATATCATTTACAAGCACTAAAGATAAATTTTGACTTACCTTTGATAATTTAGTTTCTATGACTCTTTCCATATTATTCCAGACAATAGGGCTATGCTTTCCACAAGAAGAAGAGTATATACAGAGACCCAATCAGATTTTGTCATCCCTAAGGCAGGGGATTGATGACCAAGATATCAGAAGGAGAGTCTTTCAACAGCAGTAGTATCTGAACGATGTATAAGGAAACAACTGGAACAAATAATTTTTAGGAAAAAAATGTGAGGTACTAATAAACATCACCATCTGACCTCTCACAATAGTGTAATAAGAAATATGTTCATAAATTAAGGAGTTTCTAAAAGAGTGGGATGTCCAGAATAATGTGGAAGGAATCGAAGAATCACACACAACGGATCAGATAGGTCACTACTTTACTACTTTTAATTCCTTTCCACATTACTCCAGACAATAGAGATGTTTAAAGCAGGTGTACAGAGAAGATGAATAGATTTAAAAGAAAAAAAAAAAAAGAAAAAAAAAGGCAATTCAGCTTCAGCACAGAAGATTGTCTGAAGAAAATGTATTTTAAAAGATGCATTGGCAGACAACTGGACAACTGGATATTAGTGTCCAGAAAATGAACAAAGCAAAGATCACATGTTAACCAGACAAATTATAGTAATTGATTCAATGGCCTTTTCAGCCATAAAACTATGATGGAGGAAGTAAACCTAAATTGACTTTTAAACACATTAGCCTCCTGCAAGCACTCTCAAATCGACCCAGATGTGAAATGGAATTTCTGAGAGACAGTAAACCACAGTTGTATCTTTTAAACAAAACAAAGTCTATCAGAGGCAAACCTTTGAAGAGGCTCACATTTTTTTATTTTTCGGGGGGGGGGGGAAGTGAAATAGCACTCTTGCTTTGCAGAGAAAAGAAACACTACCATTTAAGTGAAAGAAGAGCACTAGTGTAGGATCTCAGCCTAGAAATGTTCTCCTTGGAAAACAAAAGAAAGATTCGCTATATCATTGAGACACTGATGATGAAAAGGAAAAAAGTCTACGCAGTGTAAAAAACCAACATTTCAAAAGTATGATTTTTAAACTGGGGTTTATAAAACCATCAAGAA
Organism: Haliaeetus leucocephalus; assembly: GCF_000737465.1. Lineage (NCBI taxonomy): Eukaryota > Metazoa > Chordata > Aves > Accipitriformes > Accipitridae > Haliaeetus > Haliaeetus leucocephalus. Next base: position 9,355,660 of record NW_010972753.1, read on the forward strand.
GATCCAGTTTGGTGAAACACTGGAACAGGTTGCCCAGAGAGGTGGTCGATGCCCCATCCCTGGAAACATTCAAGGTCAGGTTGGACGGGGCTCTGAGCAACCTGATCTAGTTGAAGATGTCCCTGCTCATTACAGGGGGGGTGGACTAAATGACCTTTAAAGGTCCCTTCTCACCCAAACCATTCTATGATTCTGTGATCATTTTTACATTGATGGGAACAAAACAAAAATAAGGAACTTAAAAGATCCGCCCCCACCCCAAATTCCATAGTCTTATTTGCAGGGAAATACATGGTAATGCCTTCCTTTGCTGTTTTTGTAGTAAGTCTAAAAGGCTAGCTGATGAAGAACCAAGAACGCTTGATATTTATGTGCTGTGCTTCTATTAAGAACATGTAAGATGTTTTCCAGTAAGATGATGACAGTTGTGTTAGGATACCTGAAGATACTACAGGATTCTGAAGCAACTTAGGGGAGCTAATTAATAATAAAATCAATACGGAACTGGATTAGCGTCATGGCACCTGTGACATTTTGCTGCTAAAGGTAAAAAGTGAAAAGCAGTTAACTATCCATAGATAAGACTTGACAGTTAGTATAGAACCTCATACCACTTAGGTCTATATAGTTATCTTATTTTGCACTAGTTGAAACCAGGAGAAAATAAGTAGATTAAGTGAAGGAAATAGCACTTGTGGACTCAATGGCTTTTGTTCCTTCAGACTTTTATATGATATAATAGCTAAAAATCCCAAGATTTAGCATCCAAGATATTTGATATCTGATAAATCTGATGTCACATTTATTTACAAAAATATTGTGACAATTCATACCACATTCTGAAAGAAAAATTGTCCAAGGAAGAAGACAGAAATCATAATGTGAGATTGCTTTATTAAATCACTGACTTCTCAGGGGTTCCACTACTCCAGCTGCATCATAACCATGCAAACATAACTGTTTCCTGTCTACATCCTGTTCCATAAAAGAATTCACTTATAAATTATGATGATCTGTAACTACTGTGTACACTGCCAGAATTCCATCTTGAAGTACCTACTTCAATGTTTCAAATGAATACACTTAGCAAAATTTTCCACTTCTGATCATAAGAACTGCAAGAAGACACCTTCAGAGATTGGTAGCTCATGAAAACAATTTCTTATAACTCAGAAGATGACACATGCTTATTATTCATTGTGTTGCAGCTTATGGCAAACACGGTGGAACAAGAAGTATTTCCTTACATTTTCCCTTCTGGTCTTATGAAAAATGAGTTATGGCTATGTCCTTTTTTGGTACTTAATAATAATTAAACTCTCTTAAAAATAAACTCAGCTGGGTTGTTAGCTGATAAAATAGCCATGTTCCTAAAATCTATTCCATAGACATTTTCACTAATGACATCTAATATGATGTCATAGCTTGCTATCATGAGCTCCCTTACACTTCTGTTAAATAACTCTCTATCTGCTCGAAAGAATACTGTAGTTATAATCCTTCTAAACAACACAAGTCTGTCTTTGGACTTATATCAAAAGATTGGGACTGGTCTACTTTCAATACCTGGGACTTAGTTTAACTATTACAAACCCCCCTTTCCCCAAAAAAACAATTTACGCACACTGGAAAAAAGATGTCTTTTGTTAAGTTAAAAAAAAAATCCACAGTCCCAAACAAAGCAAAAGCTGTACCCCAGAAGGCAGGCTTTGAAGACATTGAGGGAGAAAATTCCCTTCGTGTTCTCCTGGGGGTACACACAATCTGGGCTTGCCAGGCACAGGTGTGTCAATGTAAAAAGGTAAGCAAAATGGCACAAACACAAATGCATGAAAGCAAGAAAAAGATTTTAGAACATGGGTAGCCTCTGAATGTTTTAGATATAGTAACTCCTATTTTAGGAGGAAAAATACTACCACAAAATAAAGTGATCATCATAGATATTGAAGAGCTTTTGTATAATGGCTGGATTTTTATGCAAGATTAAGGGAAGGGTCCTATCAGTTGAACTTCACTACAGTTGCATTACTTTCAGTGTTGACAAGCTTTTTCTAAAGGAAAGCTGTCCTTTTCTGGTTTAAAAGATAAACTACTCCAAGCAACATAAAATAAAGAAAGATAAAAGATTTCTTTTCTTGAACACCAGGGTCATCTACGTAAGGATATACACTAGTAATGAGTATACGCTGTTAGGGTATCGTAGTAATACCCATTACCTAGATACAGACAGATTAATAAGTACTGCACTTTCTATAAGTATAAGGCAGCGTGTTTTCAGTATTGTAAACATTTTAAGGTGTACTGAGCACTGAAATGGCTTAGCACAGGGGTTTTAGGTCAGTAAGAGAACCTTAATGCCATAATAGCTTTTATTTAATAGAGAATTTCTTTTTTTATGTGTTAACCACCAAAATACAGGAATTGCCATGCTGAAAGGGAAATGATTGACTGTGTTAAACTGAATCAATTTTTTTCACTAAAAATCAGAAAAAGAACGTGAAAGTGAACAGGTCAGCTATTATACTGCTCAAACTTCTCTATAAGGAGAGTTTCTATTTCATTTAGGAGACAATTAAGAAATAAGTAGTGCCTGTAATTTATTATTACTACAAAACAAAATTATCCATAGGACATATGGATAACTAACTTAAACAAACATGTAGATAAACAATTTTTTACAAGATATTTATAGCCCAATTCAAACAGACAGTGTTGTTACTTTCATATAACACATATGGGGTGATATTGTAAAGTTGAAGAAATACAATCTTGCAAGTGCTGTGTAGGGGACTGTCTAGTAATATGCCTTCAGGTAGGAGTCTGGAAGGGAAAAGAATTGCCAGATAACAGATGTAGTTTGTGGTATAAAGACTGGAATGGAAGATGAGAAGAAAGAGATAAGGAATGAGTTAAGGAGAAAGTTTGAAACAAGTAGTAGAACTGAGACCTTCCATGGTATATAAATGAAGTGGAATTACTCTGGATATCCCTGAAAGCAAGAGGAATTTGAAGCTGAAAGTAACAAGTGCTAACGAAAAGGGTACAAATTGGAAATGACGGTTGAGAAAGAGGAAAAAAAAATGAAGGCAGAGTGGAAAGAAGGAAGGAAGGAAGGAAGGATTTGAGATGGATGAGGTAAAAGATAACAGATACAGAGAAATATTACACTGATGAGGCTTAAGAAAGAAGCTTCTATAAGTACTGCAAACAGAACCAGAAAGGAATGAAAACATTTTTACATAGAAAAGGAAAGACCAGACAAGCATTGATAACTGCATGGAAGTTGAGCACATGAATGATGAGTGTGATCACAGAACAGTGAATGGTAAAAGGAAGGGAAGGACATGACAAATTTGGGGAAAACCGCAGGATTTTCTTTCCAAGTTGAACTTGAGGTTTCTTGCGAGACAGCTAGTAGTCTGAAAGAAAGTACACTGTATCTGACTACCTCCAGAAGAGTAGCTGAAACAGAAGAAATGGATAAAGTTGCTCAGTGAGAATATAAAGAAGAAAAATGAGAGAATCATAAACAAAAGTGTAGAAACTATCACTAAAAAAAGCAGTGGCTGAGGTACAGAAAATTTGAGAAACACAAGAAAAGTAAAGAAAGAAGTGATCTTTCTATTAAGGAAACAACAGTAGCTTAACTGAATGAGTATTTTCTTTGAAAAGATGTATCTAGCTCTCTACGTAATAAGATACTTAGATATTTCCAGGGTATTAGTGATATCTGGAAGGGAATGGAAGCTGTTGGTATGTTTATATTGGATTTGCTTTTTATTTTAAAGAGCATATGAAAGCCAAATTGACGCAGACCTTTAAGTAATTAGATAAGGAAATCTGAGTTTTTGAAGAAGCATGGTACTGAGAGGAAGTTACTAGTTTTGAACAAAAAGATATTAAAACTAACAAAATCTTTTGTTGTGGTCTACTCTGGCAATGAAAGCATCAGAAAATTGATTGGGTCTTCACCTGTGCAGGCTGATTAAAGCATAACCCTATTGTCTGGAACAATATGGAAGGCAGCTAGAAGAAATAAAATCCACAGAAAACAAAACACACTTAGTCAAAAAATATACATACGTATCAAGGTATTGATGTCTTATGCAATAATTACAATGAAATATTAAAACACAGAAAAGAGTCACATGTGAAAACTAGTAAGATTTTGCTATTAAACAGCATAGCATTCTGACAGAAATAGCCTAGGAAACATAGGGGAGCATTGACGATGCTGTAGTAAGTCCTTACTCAATTGCTTTGACATACATTTCAATCCTGATAGCATTTTTATTTCATTTGCTTTGTCAAGCATGGAAGAATTATACCAGAGATTGTATTAAAGTGGAAAATTCTTTGCTTTTTTTCAATGTTATTTTGATCAAACCAGTGTAAGCTCCTGTTGAGTAACATTTAGATGGATTTAATACTCAGTATATGTACGCACAACAATTCTACTAGAAATTTAGCTTAACTGTGTGCATTTATAATGTTAACAAAGTCTTTAGTGAAAGATTATTTTTGAGCTCTTGTTTTGCAGGCCAGGCTGTGTTGGAAGAACAGAACTCTGCAGTACAACATGCATAATATTATATAACTTCAAAGGAAAATTTCTTACCTCCAGCAACTAGCCCAGACTCTCCTAACTGAATTGCTACCCCGAAGCCACCAAGCTTTACTGGGGCTGAATTCTCTTTTGAGGCAAGCAGTACACAGTGTGGCTGAAAAGACAAAACCCCAGACAAATTATTATATTATTTGAGAAATACAGTTTGCATTTTAGAACTTATTTTCATAAATTTGCAAAGAGAAGCTAGATTTTTTTTTTTTTTAAAGAATTTCTTAATTTCAGATATATTTGTTTCTGGCATGGACTCCTCTTTCTTCATTGGCTTCCCTTTCAATTGTCCTAGGCACAGCAAAATCCTTCCAGGACTTATCAGAACTTGCAAGGAATACAAAGTGAAATACTAATAAAATGGAGGAAAAAAAATTAACACCTATAATTTCTTACCTGGTATTATTTTTTCTTTTTACCTTTCACCCTTAAGCCTTACACTATTTCAATTCTGCAGCAGAAATATCCTGCCTATGATACATTTTGTGGGATCCTATCCTTCACACAGAGAACATAAAACACTATTTTGAGCCTTAATCACAGAATTCACTGATCACTTTCCAACTGCAGGAAAGAAAAGGAACATCCCTGTGATGTTTCTAATAAATATTACAGTAAGGGGAGAAATTGTTTAGGTTTCTAAACTGAATTCCAGGCACAGTCATCCATACCTTTGATTTTCCACAGCGTTTCCACTAATAAGAGTGAGGTGTAAAGTATAAAAATGGAATAATATTATACAACAATTTGGGTGGATAGTGACTGGTGTAGGAGGAAGCAACATACAGACAAAATCTATTGGAACACAATTTAGTATTTAATACACATAGCCAAACTACCGCATTTAACATAGAACAACTTCCTGCATTTACTCAAAGCCTCCCTTTGCAGTCAACCATGTTATTTAACAGGAAGAATGTCAGATTTCTATACTGCTTCTTGAGAATACATTACCACTTAAATTACAAAACTAGGAACTCAAAATAGTGCAAAGGGGCTACAACAAGCTCAGTCTGACTACCTGTAAAGTCATCATCTGTAACCACCTACGTTTTCTTTTAAAAAGTTTCGATTGTATGAGAACAAGCACCTTCAAGTAAGAATGCATAGCCTGTTTACAATTCTAACTGAAATCTGCAGAATCCCATAAAAGCCTAATTCCTAAACAGATGATATATTAAGTAAGTTAACATGGGAAGTCTCATTTCAAATGCTAAGGAGAATACTAAGCCAAGACAATGTTCTTGAGATGATCATGAAATTTAGGCTACCTTATACCAGGACTTCTAGAATCCATTTTTAAATTTGCAGTTTATAAATGTAATTTTCAATCCCTTACATCCTATTTAAAATAGTACGACCAGGTGGTATTATCTCTGCATATTTTATTTCACTTCTGCCTTATTGAAATCCTTAAGCTGCACACTTTGGGCACTTTCACATTCCCTCATTGCTATCGTTCTGAGTGAAAAAGATCAACCTCGAATTTCTAACCCCAGGCAAGGAGGAAGGTAGATGGGAGAACTACACCAACATAAGCAAAATGTACCATTTCACTGTGGTGTTGATTTATATTTACCTTACATTTGAAAAAGTGATACTATTTCCATGACATTATTAAAAAGAAGACAGGCTGTACCCAACAAAATTGTCATCCAAAAAGGAAGCCACTGACACTGCCCACCAGAAATAAAGTTTCTGAGAAAAAAAATCCAAATCTCCCATTCAGAGAGAAACTCAGAGAAAATTTTATTGTAGAACCTCTCCCAGCAAAGCCCAAATTAACAGCAAAATTGATCTTTTCAATAAACTGAGTTTTGTTAGTTTAAAATATCTTTTAAAAAAAACAGTTGCAACACTAGTTAAACTTCCCCTTGTTGCTAATTGTACTGTGTCAGCTGATTCTCATCACTTTCATAGAGAAGCTGGTGCTTTAGCTTTCTAATAAGAGGACTTGCATGTTACTCCTCCCTGTCTTCGCTAGCGGTTTTGACAATCAGGAGAAGTTCTTAATATATAAATGGTAAGTGGCTTCTTTTATACTTAAGCTATAGTAAAACAAATGTCTATGAAAATTTCTCTTAGCTGCAGAGGTACTACTGACCTTCAAACCCTTTCTTAAATATACTTATGTATAAGCATGCCTGCTTGCTTACAGACAACAAAACTTAGGATAACGAAAAGTTATGTTTCTAATGTATCTGCAGTGTAATTGATTTTTCTCTCTCATTGACCTAAAACTTGTCACTACTTAGGCAAGTCATGATGTCAAGCATTTTTATAGAAAAGCAACATAAACAAGAAATTCTAGTAGTAGATAGGTTTCAAGATGTATTTGAAAGCATCATGGTTTTTAATCAAACTTTTAAAATTACTTCTTGTCCTGACAATATGAATGGCAAATATGAAAGCAGAAATATTTTTGAAACTGCTAACATATTGAACAAACTTAATGCAATTGTAAGCTCAGCCAACATAGGACATTAAAATATTTTAGACAGTCCTCTCATAATTAAGATTTGGTATGTACATTAGGTCTTACTAAGAATTTTACCTAAAGTGCTGCCATTTTCACTGCTGTAGCTATATCACACATTTAAATGTAAATTTGCATTTTTAAGACCTAGCATGCAAATGAAAAACTATTTTAAAGTTATGTAAATGGCAGTGTTTTGTTGTTGTTTTTTTTTCTTGTTACTGTTGTTGGACAACTAAGTTCAGAGTACCAAAAAACAATTCTGAAGTTCTTATGAGATATGGGGAAAAAACCTTGCCCTGTTAAAATTGAGGACAAAAATTAGTAATAATATCATTACTAATCAGTCTTAACCATCTCTCTAAACAGCTTATTGTGATTCTGCTCTCCTAACCACACACTGTTTTGGTCCTCCCTCTTTGGTCAAAGCTCTCTTTTATCTTCCTGATCGTAGCTTCCTGGTCAAAAATAAGCTTAGTGAAATTAAAGTTTTGAAATGAAAATAATGAAAACAATGAAGATGTGAAAACAATCTATTACTGCAGTAATGTGGTTTCCAGCTGATATTATTTTATTTGCATAATATTGGTTTGTGAACAGTCAAGAAAAGGAAAAAATGCTTAAATTTGCATGAAGATATAAAGATTATAAACAAGCTACTGTAATAGTACTGACTCACAGTGTTACTTATAACAGATTACATAGCCAAATAAATATTAATTGACAATTGCTTTTCTAATTGAAAACTAGTGACTTGCATGCGAGAGATCCTGGGGACTTACTTAAAATTAATACTGATGAGTTTAGAATTGTTCTCATATATTTCTATGTACTTTTTATCAACACTGAGAATACTTCACTTAGCTATGCTTACCTGTTCTTGCATCTTAATTAAAAAGTTTCCTGTGTTAGAAAGACTAATCCTAACATCTGAACTTAAAAAAATCATTTGTACTTATAGATAAAACAAAAAATTTAAATTTCTAAAGTTTGCAGCAAAACATAATGGTTGATTTTTAAAACAACACAAGACAGTAATAAAGATGTAATTACAAAAATAGTTATCTGTGTGAGTACTCTGTACCATCTGTTCTTGCCTACTTCACATGAAGAAAAACAGGGAACTGATTATTCTAGACTTACATTGTATCATGATATCCAGCTGAAAGTCCTGCTTCTACTCAGCTACAGTGATACTTTGGTGCATTTACTTTTTTTAGTTATTGTCTTTTATGTTTATATCACATAAGACTGTATGCAATAAAGCAAGCAAACATGTGAAAAAGATCCAATGGCAATTTAATTCTTAAAATTTCTCTTTGCATCCCTACAGAACAAAAAATCCTCACAAATGATGGCCGCAGCTTCAGCTGATTTACTGACCATTATTCCATACAAGGAAGACTTCTGGAGTAACCAAACTAACCTAGCCATAAATGCCTCGGAAATTCAAAATAATGCCAGTTGTCCCTTAGATGAGAACTCACTGTCACTTGCTTTGATAGTTTTTTACTCCATTATTTTTGTTGTTGGATTGGTTGGAAATATTATAGCCCTGTTTGCTTTCCTGTGCATTCATCAGAAAAGGAATTCTATCCAAGTTTACCTGCTAAATGTAGCAGTTGCAGACCTTCTGCTGATCTTCTGTCTTCCCTTCCGAATACTCTATCATGTTACCAAAAACACCTGGATGTTTGGACTGATTTTATGCAAGATTGTAGGAACTCTATTTTATATGAACATGTATATTAGCATAGTACTGTTGGGACTGATTAGCCTAGATCGTTATGTAAAAATAAATAAGTCTGTGAAGCATCCTAAAATGTTAACTACTACACGAAGTATACATATTTGTTGCGTGGTGTGGGCACTTGCACTAACAGGATTTATAACAGTAGTTGCACCATCTTTCTTTAAGAGTGAGGACAGCAATTCTACTATGTGCTTTCATTACCGAAATAAACAGAATGCAAAGACAGAAGCAATTTTAAATTATATTATTGTAATCATTTTCTGGATAGTTTTTTTCCTTTTGATACTTTCGTATGTTAAAATTGCCAAGAACCTTCTAAAGATTTCAAGGAAAAGAGCAAATTTTCCCAACGCAGGAAAATACACCCAGACAGCAAGGAATTCCTTCATTGTACTCATTATTTTCACCATCTGTTTTGTTCCTTACCATGTGTTCCGGTTTGTCTACATTACATCACAGTTACAAAATCCATCTTGTTATTGGAAGGAAGTAATTCACAAATGCAATGAGGTGATGCTTATATTTTCATCTTTTAACAGCTGCTTAGACCCAGTTATGTATTTCCTAATGTCCAGAAGTGTCCGTAAGACTGTATTCCAACTTATTTGCAGAAGAATTCATGGAGATTCAGGCCTAACTCTGGAAAGCACTTCAGAAATAAAACTTGGACAATATGCACAAGAGCGATTATCTACTACCACTCCCCACACAAGTTCTTTGAAGAAGAAGTCTCTGATTTGATTGTTTAAATGAATGGGTACTAGCTTCTCTTTGTCACTCCAGGACATCAATTTAAGATTACCAAACGCTATACTGTACAGCTACTAATCCTGCCTCTGTCTTCCTGTTAAAAATGAGAAGTCTTACTTCTGTTTGTGAAAATGAGAAGTTACTCTTCAGAAGTATTTTACTCTTGTTTATCCAAGAAAACAAAATAGGAAGTTCTCAGACATCTTCTGCTGGACTGAATTAGAACACTAACTCTTTAAGGAGATTTCCACCAAGTGGTTTCAACCTGTATAAGGAATCTTGTATATAGACATTAATATTACCAACTTGTGTATGTAAATAATAGAAGAATTTTGCAAAAAGTAAATTGTGTCCATTTGAAAAAGCTCTATAAACCATTACAGATTTTACGTACTTCTCTGTTTTAACAGGTTTCAAAGAGATCAGCATTTTAATTACATTTATATAAATATTTTTTCCAAGAAAATATTTGAGAATTTAGCAACATATGTGGCTTAAAAATGAGGTGAATAACACAACTGCCATTAATTCAGTTACAATTACAGAAGATACACTTAGTTTTATTAAACAGCAAAATTAAAATATTCAAGCCTCCTAAGCTCCTTATTATATTTTCAACATTTTAATGAATGTCAGGGTCGAACACCTGAGGAAAACTAAGCAATGCTTTTAGAAAATTAGAAATTAATGAAGGAGAGATGACATATGGGTATTTTCAGTTACCTAAGATTTCCTTCAAGCTCTGACAAATTTGGTGACTGCAGCTACACAAAGTAGTTCAAGAAGGAAAATAAAAACTCACAGAACTGAGCATAAAGAACAGAATAGAAAAATTAGCTCTCGTGAACACTTGACACACAAGCTCTGATCTTTGCTTGGGCTCATCATTGTGCTATTGTATAATTTCTATGATACAGAATCTATATAGACTACATTAAATAAATAACTCTTCAGTTCAGAAATGAAAATCTGAAAGGGAGCACAACAAGTCTATAACAGCAGCTATGGCACAGAAGAGGGGAACAGGTATGACAATATGATCTTTGCCAGAGTGTGGCATTAAGGGAGTAGCAGTTAGAAGAAAAAAATAACCCCCAAAAGCAACCAGACAAGTGAAAATACTTATTGATTTCCACTACTATGTAAATCAGTGCTTTAAGATGTTAAAGGCCAGATGTATCAGCTGGCTGACAAAGGGATCTGAAACTAGACAGCACTGTCATGTAGGAAAAAACTACTACTTACCAAAACCAAAAGCAGGTATCTTTACTATTTTTTAAAAATATTTAATCTTTACATTTTTTCTGCAATCAATTTCCCCAAATTTCAGGGTAAAATTCCAGGCTCTGTAAAACAATATTACTGATGAGCAAACAGTCCTGGAGCATTCTGGGAGGTGTGCTGAAAGTTACACTGTGACATGTCAAATGACCATACAATTAGTCACTTAGTTAGTGTCTCTTACTTCTTATCTTAGCAGTGCTTCTTAAGTACTATTAGGGCCAGCTATAGCAATTAGTTGAGTCTTCAGCTGAATTTCAACATGAAAATTATTCTATCTATTCTTCTTTCTGTAAGTAGAGGCTAACTCAACGCACATCTCCACATAACCTGCATGAGTCTTGTTTTCCTTCTTTAGTCAAATCTACAGCACATCCTCAAATTTCAGTTGGTGTACCAAAATGTCACCTCTTTTTTACCATGTAAAAAGGAGCACATATTCTTCATTAGAATAAATACTTGTTACAAAATGCATAAAAAGCATACATGCTGGCTAGTCACTTCTATACCTTTTAGACTTGACAAATACATTAATAGCTATATTGTTATACATATATTCCTTAAAATGAATGGAAAAAAATAAGACAAGAAACAAAACTGTTTGCTAGACACAAGTTTATAGCTTGAATCATAAACATGTCAAAGTGTACCTGGTTTGAGTAAACAGCTGTACTAGTTTTGACTGGGATAAAGTTAATTTTCTTCACAGTAGCTTGCATGGGGCTACGTTTTGGGTTTGTGCTGAAAACGGTGTTGATAATGCTGAGAAGTTTTCGTTATTGCTAAGCAGTGCTTACACAACATCAAGGCCTTTTCTGCTTCTCACCCCACCAGCGAGGAGGCTGGGGGGGCACAAGAAGTTGGGAGGGGACACAGCTGGGACAGCTGACCCCGACTGACCCGAGGGATATCCCAGAAGATATGACCTCATGCTCAGCAATGAAAGCCGAGGAGGAAGTTTGCCAGGTCTGCCATCTCTCAGGAACTCGCTGGGCATCGGTCAGCTGGGGGTGAGCAACTGCGTTTTTTTGCATCACTTGTTTTTCTTGGTTTTGTCACCTCCCCCCCCCCTTAAGCTTATTAATCTCTATCGCAAACCATGAGTTTTCCCACTTTTACCCTACCCTTTCTGCCCCCCAGCCCACTGGAGGGGCAGTGAGCAAGCGGCTGTGTGAGTCTTATCTGCCTACTGGGATTAAACCACAACCCGTTTTGGCACCCAACGTGGGGCTCAAAGGGTTTGAGATAACGACAGATTTGACCAGAGCGTGTTAGAGGGAGCAGGAGGGGAGATCAGAAGCAGCAGCCTGTTCTGCAGCAAAGCAGCCGCAAGAACAGGAGGGGGAAGAGACTGAAATCATAAACAAGTTTTCGCACTTTTACCCTTCTGATTCTCTTCCCCGTTCCACTGAGGGGGAGCGAGTGAGCGAGCGGCTGTTTGGGGCTTACCTGCCCACCAGGGTTAAACCACAACATCAACTTTCATTTTCACACTGCAATTAACTGTAATTATGGTTTTAACCTGCAAATTGGTATTTTTTATGAGGGCAGACAAGTATCAATCGTTTTGAGAACGCAACATGGAAAAATTTAATTGAACAACTTCCCTCACAACATCAGTCAATGAAACTATAGAAGTGCAACTTACATCACTGATAAACAAGTGAGAGCCACATTATTCCTGGAACTGGAAAGTTCACATATGGACGCTTTAGTTTACTGCTCTCTCTGAAAGCACATACAGAATCAGGGTGGAGAGGAGGGAGTTGTGTTGCACAGTACAATAAAGTGTACAGAGAAAAAGAACCCATTGATAATGTTCCACCAGTCCAAAATATATTTTCAACGTATTCTCTGTAGCACTGGTAACCTTCTGACAGCCTTTTTTCCATCCCTTACACAATCCCAACTACTGTGGAATCCAAGGGAAAGGAGAAGGTGCTACAAAGCTGTCACCATTCACTGCTTGTAGAGTGAATTGGTAGGAAAAATCCTTGCACAGAAGTTGTTCACAGATATCAGGAGAGTGAGAATAACTGGGGGGAAGGGATGAAGCTGGAAAAAGCCTTAACATTCAAACTGCACAGTTAGAGTGGGAAGTGTAGAAATCTGAATGGCAAAGAAATGGCTAATTGTGTATCGTAGTACTGCAAAGTGAGAAACAAAATGAGGAGGAAAAAAAGCTGGGGTTTACTCATAAGCCTATGTTTTAACAAGCTGAATGAATTATTTAAAATATACCACAAGAATACATTCTGGTACATGCTCCCTTCAAAAGTTATCTTGCTTTTGCCTGAAAATGGTGAGTCTTGCTTCCTTTAAGTTTGCATACAAAGAATGCTAGTACACCTTTGCACTTACTACAAAGCAAGGCCACCTTCTTCATAGAACTCTCAAACCACAGATACAAATGACTGTGCTTTGAAAAGAAAAATATACTTGCTACTCCTTCCACAAAAACTCTTACTAGGTAAAGATGTTAATGTAAGCATGGTCAACAACAAATTAAAAGTCTGAAGAAAAGACAGGGTTGTTTTTGTCAGGGGGTATAGAAATGTTCTTTATCAGCAAGGAATTAATTTTGCAGCCAGAACTCCCCAGCTTGCAGCCAACAGAATCTACCTTTTAAGTCTCAGTTTTGCTTTTACTGCCACATTTTAGGTTTTTATTTTTGCTTTATTACTTTTGCATTTTCACAGAAGCTCAAGAAGAACCTGGAAAAGCCAGAAAGCTGTTATACACAAACATATTTAATTTGAAAAAACACAAATTATAGTATGGTGCAGAAAGACAAAGAGAAACTTTCCTATTTGAGTATGATGGCCAACACAGTTTTCATGTTAAAAACTGATTTCTTAAGTTAAAAGTAAAAATCATCATGACCAATACACAGCCAATGTTTTTTTAGAAGCAAACACAGTTAAAGACACCTCTGAGACCTGCAGAAAGAATGTCATTGGGGGAAAAAACTACCAAGTATTTAGCATTCAAGACCTGAAGTATAAAAATGTTGGAAGATTATTTTAGTTAGTATTGTCAACTTCAAGCTAAGTTTTCCTGCCTAAAAGACATTGTTTGGCTTGTGTTTTGTCTATGTAAAACAATTACCCAGAGCCCATGAAACACTTAACTTTGTATATTTTATGACAAACAAAGAATTGAAGCTACGAGTGCAATATATCCCCATTTCTATATCCCTAAGGATGCTACAGAGTTATGCTGCATACACTTGTAATTCATCAAACAATGTAAGAACTTTCATTTTGGGCCTATTTTGCTGAACCATAAGGGCAGTTCTAAAACTGGTGAAAATAAATCATTAGTGAACAGCAAAGACAGACCCAGCTCAAACCTGCCAAATGTTTTATCTTCACTGATTCAGCATAGTGCTTGACTCAATTAGAGTAGATTTAAACATGAGCTTAGAAGATTTTGCTTTGATAAGCTCTTCTTACAATATTAAATACATACACTGACTATAGCTAAAATCCTCATTATATCAAGTCAGGAGAAGAGCTGCACACATACCAGGTCACCCCTGCAGGGAAAGCTGATGAGCAGGCAGAGCACCATGGTTCCTCTCTGCAACAACTCTCCTGATATAGATGTCCAACTGAAAACAGTTATCGTGTAGTGCATCTGTCTTAAGAGTTTATGCAGTCAAAAAACCTTTCAATTTTAATGTTTAAGGAAAAAAAATCCCCAATGAAACTAAGCACCAAAAGTCAAAGCTCTAGGCAAACTACTGGGTGAATGATTTTTTTGGGAAAGAAAATATGGATTGCACTTGTGTAGTAGCCAGTGCATCTTAGAGACTTATCTTGGTATTAAATGCCATACAGTAGATCAAATTCCAAATACATGAAATTAAATCTCAGTTTAAAGGCTGCGGCATGTTTGGTGCATGCTGTACATCTATTCGGTACGATTCATCCTCAGCACCCATTGTAGCCATACCCAGGGTCGCACACTTTTCTGTGCCCTAGCCCCAGCAGTCGCCTTCCACCCTTCAAGATGCAGAGACTGAGTGCACCTCTTGGGCCCTCCGCGGCACAGAGAGAGCCAGGACTGCTACAGGAGCCAGAGGTCACTGAGCTGCCGCCTTCTTCCATCCTGCAAGGAGCAACTGCTGCAAACGCATTATATACTCTGTTGTACAGCAGGAACAGTCCAGTTCTCCATTTGGTTTGTGACAGGCACAAGGAGATAGGAGGTTGACCGGGCCGTCTTCTATCATCTCAAGCAGGTGGAGGGGAGAGGAAGTGGCCAGGCAGCCTGCAAGTGGATCACTCTGTCATATATGATTATATTACATAACACGCTAGGTATGGGTTCTACATGGCTAACTCAAATACCTTTCTCCACTGGGAATTTCCCTGGATTTGGGCCACAAAATAAGTTGTCTGCATACAATGGCAGAATGCAACATATGCTGCCTTCTGGCATATAAAATCTAGTTACACGTATAAATTAGAAAGTGATCGTGGTTAAAGAGTACAGAAAATATAAATAATTGAGGTGAAGAATGCACATGAAGGTCATTATGAAGAACCTAAGAGCAAATTGCATGAAAGATGCACTTGTACCATTATCATCAAATATATACCATATCATCAAACATATTTTAGATAAAATGTGCCATTCGTAAGTTAGGTGAATGGAAATAGTCCACTAAAAGAATAATGTAGGTGCGTACTAGAGCTTAGAACCAACTGTAACTGTATTTCTGGGGTTGGTTTTTTTTTATACTTATCCCATTCCTTTGTTACTCATCAGTTCCAAAATGAAGTCTGATAGACTGTAATTCACTTTAATAATCTATTATCATACAATAATTCAGAAAAAAATGTAGCATTACGTCTTCCTACAGCAAGAGTTATGGTCATCAAATTATAAATAATACAGGCTACAGTTAATAACAAACTGAGTAATAATAATTAAAAAAACCCCCTACTAACTGGAATTGCTCACACCATTTTTAGCATGTCTCCTCTAGCAAATTTTCAGGATATGCATTCTTGTGTCTAAACCTGTATGGAACACCACAGTAACAAGAACTTCTAAGACTACTTAAGAGACTATTAAATATTTAATGAATACAACACTCCTTTGTTAGAACAAATTTTAATATAACTATACATTCACAAGTGGAAAAAATAAAAACAAGGTATAACTAAACCTAACAGGAACAAGAATTAAAGCACATGCAAACTAATTACTAACACTCCACAGCAAGTTTCCCCTGACTTAAACTTCATCTTAAATGAGATCAACTACGTAGTCTACATAAGAGGCCAGCATACGTATCCATCATTTTAGTAAAAAATATATAAAACTAATAACGAGACTGAACAATAAAATTGATAGTAGATCACTGAGGTGGATTCTCACAGTGTATATTTAAACATAAAACAAAACTAACAAAACAAGAACCTTACCAAAATTGCAGAAGTTTTTGTATGGTATCTCCTCTGTTCTCATAAAGGAACTTACTTATAGCTGTTAAAAAGCCGTATCTGACAACCACACATGTATCAGACAGAAGGAAATCCAAAGGTCTCAAGCTCTGCAGAGCTAAACAGAGTTTGACTGATCTGTGATCAAACCTTTCCTGTGGAGGACTGAAATTGTCCTGTGCACACTTCTGGATGATTTGTATAACATACAGTATTTCTTGGACACAGAGTCAGTTTTCCCCAACTGATGCCTAGAATGTATCAGCTGTAAACACAATCCATCACCTGAATAGACACGAGGTGTTCATTTGGTTACTCGTATGAGGACAGACATGGATACAGTATTATTGCATGTGGGCTTCAGGAATAGACAGTCAGCTTTGTGACACCTCTTGGAGCTGAAGAACAGTTAAATGTCATTGAAAATACAAGTTTTCATGCATAAAACAGCAACTTCGTTTTTTTTTTCACTCTAGAAAGTGGGCAGTCCTAAAGAGAATGACAGTAACAATCCCTCCACCCCCAAAAAGACGAAAGCACTAGACAAAGGATTGTAAGGTGTTTCTATGCCATACCTACATGACCAAAGGAGTGTTACTACTGCTTTTCGACACTATCTCATTCTTTTTATTTCTCTAATGGAGTTGCACCCTGACCTGATTTCAACGTTTTTTTTGCACAGACAACATCATCTTGTCTGAACTTTAAATGTCTAGCTGCATTTTGCCACTGTAAAAGAAAAGTGTACATTCTGAAAACCTACTTATGTCAGAGACATATTCTTAACTGTACTTTCCAGATTCAAGTATCATCCATTTCATTGCAGCATTGGAGATAAAAAGGACATCAGACAGAAAAATTTCCTCTCTGCAAAGGAAGGTGCCTGCAGCTTGCATAGGTAAGCTTAAAACTACTACTTCTTTGTTTCAACTGACAAAATTTGGGCATTGACACAAAAATGATCATTAAGACTTCTAAATGACTGAATTCAACAATTACTTTGTGAATGTAACTCATTATCATAAAAGAATTTCATACATTTTGGTTCAACAATCCATATGGGACTTAGTGTACACTAAAATGCAACAGCTGTAAAAGTCAGTTTAATTTGCAAGTTGTCAAACATGGCCTACAGCATAATTTTTAAATATGACTTTTACAACTTTTTGCTATCTAATTGACTTGGTATCTGGCCTTTTTATCACAGCTACACAGAATCCTCTTTAGTATCTGAGTTCATTTACTTACAGCTGTTTAAAAAAAATTATTATCAGTCTGTAAGCTTGAAATCTGTTGATTTTTTTCCATATGATTTTATATGGAACAAAAGCTAACTAGGATACACTTCACTAAAACAGTATCTGTACAACAATAAAATCTCTCTTCACTACAGGTTAGTAAGCTGAAATGCCAGTTTTTATATGCATTGTATAGAGCTTTGATTTCTTATTTTCAGCCTGGAAATTGAGAAAAGATTGAAAACTGAACCTGGAAAAAATATATATATTGCAGTTTTCAACAACCATTTTCTATGTTGAAAAATACAGACTGAATTGCTTATGCAAAAGGTACATCTAAGACTAGAGCTTTGAATAAAGTAACATTAGATACAGGTATCAGCACAAAATAAATGCACCTATTCCTGCACCATGCACAGTCTAATTTGTACTTAAATGAAGGTACAGGATACTCTTCTGCATTTCTGCAATTAAAGTAGTACTTTGCACTTATTTTGCTTATTTAACTGAATATAGTCTAGAAGTGGTTTCCAAAGTAGGTTACAGACGTTCCAGAAGATTGAGAAATAAACCAAGACCACACAGTTATTGTCAGACCCTAGCTTGAACCTTCTGTTTCCTAGTTTATTTTATTAGATTCTATGCATGTAAAATCTTTGGGGTTTAACAAACTCTCAGTGGAAGAGAACACCCAAAGGGTAACCTCATGCAAACTCAAGATGATAACCGCAGAGGACAAACAGCACTTCGTAACACTGAAAAGTAGGGGAGAAAAAGGAACAGTTAAAATAAGAGCAAAGAATAAAAGAGATGTTAGAGGCACATTACAGAAGAATAATTCTTTTCATTGTGTTTCAGCTCTGACCATTCATTCAAGAAATACCGGCATAAATGAGAAATTCAACATGTCTTCTTCAGCCATCGTTAGCTACTACTGTAGCTCTACCAATCATCTACTCTTTCTTATTTCCTGCTGGAAGTTTTGGAAATATTCTTGCTGCCTGGATATTTTCAAGACAAGCACCCACAAAAAGAACACAATACATTTACCTGGCAAACCTTGTCACTGCAAATTTACTTGTATGTAGCACAATGCCTTTTCTGGCTGTCTATTTTGCAAGAGGGTATCAGTGGACTTACGACTCTGTAGCATGCAGAATAGCAAATCACACTGGGACTCTCATTATGCATGTCAGTATGTATGTTACGATTATAATTTTATGTTCAACTGCTGTAAGTCAGTATGCAACACTGAAGAAAAACAGTGACACACAATTCTCTCAAGTGGTTAATGAAAACTTTTACAGATGTGTACTTGAAAAATTTCGTCAGCCAAAATTTGCTAAATATTTGTGCATCACTATATGGCTTACTGTGCTCTGCATAACGGTAACAGCTATAACATATAATGTCCAGGGAAGGGCTATGGAAGAATTTCAGAGATGCTACAACATCAGGGTAGAAGCTGGGGAATTTACCACAATGATTGCAGCTTCTCTTGCCACTGCATGTTTTTTTTTATCTTTTATGATAGTTTTGTCATCATACTATTCTCTTACCAGACATCTGAGTAAAATACAAAAAAATACCTGTATTGGAGAAAAACATCTAATTTACAATACAGTGAAAAGAAACATTCTTGTCATCCAGATGATATTAACTGTCTGCTTTCTTCCGTATCATATTTTTAGGCCAATTTTTTATATACTGCTTACAAATAATGACTGCCCAAGGCTAAACCGTCTAGTGGAAATTAAAAATTTCCTTACTTGTCTTGCTGCTGCTAAGAGTAGTTTAGATCCAGTTATAACCCTTCTGCTAGATAAAAAATTTAAGAAATGTCTGTATGGCCTGTTTACAAAATCCACACCAGAACACCACAAACGTAAAGCTGATATTTTCACTGAAGAGACTCCCGAAATGTGAAGGAATATGAAAAGATTTTAGTAGAATATAAGTAACAATAAACTCATTTAAACTACCTATAACCAGACTTTGATATGACATGGTGAATATTTAAGTAAAATGATAACATATTACTTGTAAATTTTTTTTTCAAATTATCTTGCTTGCTACATCAACATTAGCCATAATAAATCTGATGTGCATATCCAAATGAATCCAAGTAATTTATACAGTGAACTGTGTAATACCCCTTTATCCATGCAATGCAAAAGACATTTTATGTTTGACCTATGGACAGTGTTTTCTACCTAAATAATCAAGGAAGAAGGCAGAAACAAGGCTGAAGTTGAGGACCCAGTTTTCTTTTATCATCAATAAAAGAATCCCAGGTTTTGGACATGGGTTTCCTTTATACAGAAGGCTGAACAAAGCACAAACGTTTTCTCTGCAATGGCTTAACCACATATCAAAGGCTTAAGGAAGCAGGCACAGAGAGCTACAAAACACATTCAAGATTAATATGTGTTTTTTGTTCAGGACTATTTGGGTAGAAAGTTGATACCTTTTTTTTTCAAATGGGGAATGCATCATGAGATGCTAAAACTCTTTAGTGCATAAAGAAAAGTTCTTGATGACATCTTACTCTAAAGTTACTGAAAAATGCCATTATTTACTTTAACTCTGTCCATCACATTAGGGTTTTGCTATAGGAACTGTTTTTTTAGGAGTAAAAAAGTGTGTTAAGAAATTATGTACTTTTTTAATTCTAGCTTTCACAGAAAAAGCTTTACTACAGCTTTGTACTAAAATAGCAGAAATCTCAGATTTAAGATTTAATTTATCACCCTGCTCTGACATTTCCTATCATGGCCACAGTGTTACTGAAATTACACACAGTGACTGAAGAGAAAGTTTTGATGGTGACAGATAACCTGCAGGGGTGAAGTAGCCACAGATGAACAGAAATTAGAAAATCTAGGATTTTACTTAGTGTTTGAGAAGAATGGGTTTTATACATGCTCTGTAGCTTTGTCAGGAGTCATTTTTCTTGCAGTCTTATCCAGGACAGTCCCATTCAACAGCTGAGGCAGTGGCTCCCTTATTGATACGCAGCCTTGGTGTACTCAGGATATCATACTCACCCCAAAGTGCTACAAACTTATTCCACATCAAAGGTGCATTAACACATGCTGCTCCAGAAGCCACCTCCTTCACACCAATGTTTAAATCCAGACCATTTATAGAAGAGTGCATAAAGCACAAAAGATCTACAAAATTGCAACATATGTGAATGTACAATAATATTTGGGGGGGGGGAGGAAGGTTGAAATGCATACATGCAGTTATTTCTAACCTCTGGTACTACTTATGATTAAAAAAAACCCCAACAAAACAAAACAAATCACTGGAATTTCCATACTCCTAGCCTAATCTTGCGAGGTATATTCTATGGTTTAATTAGGAAGGCATAAATGCTTATTATTTACTGGTATACAAAATATATTCAATGATAAACATTTAATGATCATTAACAGTATGAGAGCAATGCAAATCAGGAGATTTTGTGGTTGGCGTGGTTTGTTTTTTGTGTTTGTTTTTTAACTGTAGAAGTTAGAATATCGTGATGACTTAAGTAAAGATTTCAATTATTTTGAACCTTTTCTGTAGAAGACACTTAAGATTACATAATGGTTTTTTACCTTTGTACAATCTTCTCTGCAACTGAGATCAAGAGGAGTTTACTGAGTGTAAAAAGTCCTATAAAATACTAGGTATTCCGAGAAATCCTATCACTCATCCAAAACTTCACAATAAAATGTAGTAAGCAATTCTGTCTTCCCAACACTACTACTGAGTTCCATGACAGGTACACTAAACTGACCCAAGTGCCAGTAGACACAAAATACTAGGTCTTCTCTTGGAGGGACCCCAAGACTTCATATCATCTGACAGCTGCTTTGTGTTCTGCAGAAGTTAAATAAAGATGCAAGTGAAAAAGACAGAAAATCATAGGAGTATAGTATTTTATTTAATACAGTGTTACCCATGACAATAAAATTTAGTGATTACTTCTTTCACAGGATTCCCATGTGATGTTTAGCATACGACTTATGGAAAAACCTGAAGTTGGCAGCTTCAGGGTCTAATTCTACAAAGCGCTGTAGGAAAGTTTCTCTGCGAACACAGCCCTTGAGCATGGGAAGCCGGTTTGTGCAGGTGGGTTTTTGACTGCACAACACAACCAATGGCCAAGTACCTACAGCAGGACTGAATCGAGCAGTTTAAGTCCTCCAGATGGCACAGTGCTGCTTAGATGACTGGTTTTAGATCAGTAGCTGTAAGTCTGGGTGAGCAAAGCTGTTTACTACCAATATGTTCTTAAAACTTGCACAGGCCCAAACTGAGAAGCCACTACTTCTGTCCCTCCTTAAACACATTTTCTAGGGAGTGTATTTGCAGTTGTTAGGATATCTCAGCAGAGTGTCTGCCTGTGAATGTTCTTAATATAGAGTTCTTGATGGTAGCACAGGTTTAAGTCATTCTTTCTCCACTTTTCTAGTCACTTGTTCCCCAGTGCTGCATTTATCAAAAAGGCAAGAAAACGGATGAAACTTTGGGAACTACTAATCAAATATAACTTTGTGATAGACTCTTAGCAAGATGCCTTTCCACCTTTTCTACATAGTACCAAAAAATGACGTATACTTTACTTTTTTCCTATGTAGTCTGTTCAAGATGATGTCTCCTTTAAATTTTTGAATTGCATCAAAATTTTTCTTGTTTTAAATAGTGGAAAAGCTTTCATACAGTACAAGTAATTTTAAAAACTACAAATTGAGTAATACATTGGTCTAGCATTTGACAGAATAGTTCATGGAGGAAAAATCCACCAAAACAGAAAGGCATGAGGGAGGGACAGAGAAATACTTCAGCAAAATGCAGCTCATGTGCTAAACTTCTTGCACTGCTTAGACATCCTGGTGCCAAATCAGAAATTAGCAAGTGACTCATGAATTGTATAATAGGAAATAAAATAATTCACTTCCATAGCAGGGAACACAAAATCCTAAGGCAAATATGCACAGCATATGGTTTGCAAAGCAGTTTAAAAGACTGCAAGTGTCTGTCTATTTTCTGGTTAATCTGTTCAAATGTGCTACATGGGTGGCCAGCTCATCGATCAGAAGATACATGTTTTCTGACTGGCTGGGCAAATGACTGGAATATATAAACTTCCTGATCAGAAAGCATGTAGATGTTGAGCTCTAAGTAGGCCAAGCAGCATAAATATACTTCTCAGCAAAACTGCTTCTGAATACCCAGCAGCCAGCTAACAGTACACTAAGAAAAGGGCAGGACAAAATGAGAATGGGAACTCTGAGATAGGAAGCAGTTGCTACTGGATCTCAAGGATCTAATAACTTCTAGAAAATACAGAAAAAGCACCAGTTATTACTGGCTGTCCCCAGAAAGCATAAAACAGGTTCCATGCCAAAGTGAAAAGAGTAGAAGGAAAGTAACATGCAGCAGATTTCTTGTTTTGGATATTCAAAGATTGGAAAGAGAAGATGGTCTTAAAGAACAGCTTCTATTCCAGTTATTTTTTATATATTTGAATATACACTATTTACATAAACACACACACACACACACGTACAAGCCTTACTCATTTTCTAGATACACCTAAAAGCAGAAGTATAAGACTCTTGAACTCTGCTGGCAAAATCTGAAGCGCCTAACTACAAGTAGTTTAGGCAGTGAAAGACAGAAGTGGTAACTGTGTGCGCTCTCGGAACGCATATGGTTAATTAAGTTCTGTATAGCGCATAAATCAACATGCAAATCTATCCACAGATCAAGTCTCAAGTCACCTGGACCAACTGAGATTTGTATGAGACTCACAGCACAGCGCATTAATGCTTAGTTCTACTCTCTGGAAAAAGTGGTTTTACTTCCAGCCACAGAAATATTGAACTGAATCTTATCAGCAGAGAAGTCAGAATCTGTGTATTTTTGCTTTAGCAGTTTTATCTATTTAGACGATCACATGTTGGAAACAAGCGTTCATACCCACCGAGATAAATGAAAATTTTGGATGTCTACATTCAGCCAACAAGCTTGCTCTGACTTCAGTTGCACACCAATCATTCTACTGATCACAGAAACACATACAAACACTTAAACTATATGGAAATCATAGAACAAAGTCGGAGTATTTGGAGTGGACTAAGGATAAAACCTCTGCAACTAATACTCTTGATGTGATTAAATTACTCTTGTATCAGTTATATTAAAAGGTATTTTTATAACAAGATTTCTGCAACTATATAAAATGCTACATAAGCATCACAATATAGGCTAACTGAAGATTGTAATACCTCTTGATGTTTTACTGATAAAAAAAACATTCCATTGAAGTTATTGCAAAAATGAACAGGTGAGAAAATCTGCAATAAACACTGAAGAAATGCACTTTTTATAGAACACTGTCCTGCTTCATAACTTACACAATGCTTAAACAGTCTATTTCTTGAGCTTAATACCATTCTACTTTCAGTAACTAGCACAAAAGTCTTCTACCAAGATCAATGTTAGTCTATCCTCTTACTAAAAGGTAACTCAGTGAAACGGTCAAGGCAACAAGATAAAGCAACTTTTCCCACATGCTGAGAATGTAATGACTCAAAATAGTGAATGCTGACCAAATGTGACTGTGCTAAATGCACAGTGCTGCTTTAGGTACTCTACACCACATTAACTGCCATAGGGATTGGAAATATTCAGGTTCACCTATTTATAACAAATCCACCAACTTCAGCTTTTAAAATCATAATTATTAAAATAATTCTGTAGCACAGAACTTAAGGAAGTTCAATGATCAGTAGTATCCTTCACAGTAAGAGTTGCAGAGGCATACTATTAATTTGTCTCCTGCTTGAAGAAAGTTTACAGCTATAGAGCACATTTTCGTTACTTGTTTTTAGTTCCATTAAATCTCCAGGCACGCATTATTGCCTGTATTAAATGTGTTGCTGTATACAAGGGAACTATCTTCAGTTGTATTTATGTTAAGAGAAAAACCACTTTAATGCAGAGTTAACCCAATTTATTACTTTCTTATTCCTGAAGGTGAAGTAAGAGAAAACACTATTTTGCAGGACAGAATATAGTGAAGTGGAGATTTGGAAGAAAGAGATAAGCCATTTTTCTCCTAGTTCTTTGTCCTGTTTCAAAGGTCCTCTCCCACTCATCACTTTTTAATGACTATATTAACAAAATACTTTCATTATTGTCTAATACTGACAGCTCAAGAGAAAGTGGCTGACTTCAGTGACAAATGGTACTCAAACTCTAGCAAGGGTTTTATGGAAAAAGCATCTCATTTCAGACCCACATTACTCCCATTTCCCCTTTTTTGATCTCTTACATAAAGATCATTCTGTATACATATTCCTGTGTAATAACAGTCTATATTGGAAAAGACCCCATTTCAATGTTGCTACTTTTGGTAGCCATCTTTTGGGTATTTCTGACACAGCAAGGTTCTGAAAGAATAAAAGGAATGGCTGAGTCCTATATCACTAGGTTGGCAGAATAGGAATAAATATTGTGGTAAGGGAAAAACTTCTTGACATTCACATTCCTGACGCACAGCTGTCTTGAGTTTTTCACCTTCCTGTGTTAGCATTTTCTACTTTCCTTATTGTATGATCCAACTTCCAAGCAGTGAATGAATGCAGGATCACATTAACTGCAGGTGAAGCAAAGGTGCAATTGTCACTGATTATAAAGCTTTTAAGCAACATTGAAAGGGGTCAAATTATATACAGAGGCTCAAGAAACATCTGGTCTCACAGAGCAGTGAAGAAAATTAAGACAACTACAGGCCATCTTGTAAAAGCTTTCATGTTTTGATTCTGTCATCGGAGGTGAATCTGGGGCATATGGGAGTTTATCATAGGCTGCATCATAGTGCTCCAGAAGCTTTGGTGGATCTTGTTACTTACAGAAGTCAGGTGAAGTTTTTGGCACCAGACTACAGCAAACTGAAGTATTCCCGTCTAACTCTTCCTAATTGGTCAAGAGCTAAGGGAGCACAAAAGTGGCTAAAAGACACCTAATTCTTACAGGGACTATAAGGTGCAAATTTTCCTGTGCATCAGATAATGATCAAACATTTTGCAGTTCACAATAACATTCACAGAAAGCTTAAGAAGGAAAAAAATGTAGTATGACTACATCAACCTTACAGATTTTTATTAATTCACTTTCATCTATTCAGACAATTTGGAAATTGGTCATTTAGTCTACTTCCTTTCAAAACAATGTCTACAGTGACATCTAGAGCTGGGATATTGCAGTTAGCTTAGTATGTTACACACCCAAACCCTACAGGCGTATTTCTGCACTGCTTTTGCCAAAATGAAACACTATCTGTTGGTTTACACTACTTTAGACTGATACGTTAAAAATTCTTGCTCACTTATGTAATTGAACAGGTTTATTTCTAAGGATGGTATTTAATAAAAACAGTGATTTTAAAGTTTTCAGAGTCTGAATAAGCTACAAAATAAACTCCCATTTTACACTCAGCAAAATGGGCCTCCCTCAGAGGCCCTTGAAACTGAAATTTGTTTTCGTTCAGTAACATAGTCCAACAAAAACAGGTGCAGCTTTCAGGAACACACAGCAACATAAAGATGATATTAATTCTGAAATTCTCCTGTGATACCAAAAATGAACAATTAAAAGAATCTGGAACCTTCAAGACAGAACAAGATGAGACACTCTACCAGCAATTAAGAGGCTGTATTTAGAATTTGCTGTAAGAAATGACTTTTAAAATACCAAACTTAGAGGGGGAAAAAAAAAAAAGCCTATTACATGGAATAATTTTCTTGATTTTAGAAGGAAAGGAAGAAGATTGAGAAAGGGCTGCAATACCTGTGTACACAAGACCAAATGACTCTTTAAAAGAAAATCATCAGTTCAGTGTCCATACTCTCTTCCCTCACAGATCACCTGTAGGAGTTTGAAGCACAGCTTACCCTCTCTCAATCTTCTCCAGTCACTAAAACCAGAGATTCACTCCTCAAACTGCACCATCAGAGCTTGTCAGAATTTTCATTAATTCCTATAATGCTTAACTCACTTTGGATAAAAGCAAACTCTTAGAGAAGACAAGTGGGAATAACTATCTTAGACTACGACATTAACAACGAATATGTATATTCAAACTGAAGAGAGTCAAACCCACTTAGGTTAAAACTCCCAGTTACTTACATGACAGTATTTTGGGATAAACTAGTTCCATAAATATCCATAGAAATAGTACAAAATTTACCAGATCAAAAAAAGTATGTACATACACTGTTGTTAAACACTGTATTTCTCCTCCCAAACTTGTTTGTATTAGAGAAGTTTTCATAATAAGTGTATAAGACTGCTTGCAAGAAGTAGGTAATACTACCAATACTGTGGCATTTAAGCATGCACATCTCTGAAGTCTTAGTCTGGATGAAGACTGTCATTATGCTGTCAAAACGATGCCATTGATCTACCAATTCCAGTTTAATTAATGCAATTAATTTATGTACACACTTGCCTAACAAGAAAAAAAAAGCAAGCAGATTTCATATGAATATTCAAAAACTAGAAATTAAACTGACTTTGAAAGTAATTTGCAATCAAATGCATATGTAATCTGTGAAGAAAGACCTCCTAAATGTTCTATATTGATGGAATTAGAGATTGGGTTTAATCTTACATGACACAGTAAGAGTAAACACACACTCAGCAAATATAGCTTCCTTTTCTACAGCTTCCCCCTTCCTTTAAATTACAGAAATCAAAAATCTGTAGTTTGTATTATTGTGGTGAAAAAAAGGAAAAATTAAAACCCCTTACCTTCACATCCCTGTGAATTATATTATTATCATGACAGTAACGTAGAGCTTCCAATATCTGTCTCATGTAATGACTGAAAAAACAAAGACATCATACATGACAAACCTGCAGGGAAAATTACTATAAACATATAACAAACCAAGTTTTAAGAGTCTAACTATGTAAAACTAAATCAACCAACTTAACCTTAAGTATGCAGAGATCAGTAGAATAGAGTTTGTGTTTATAATAATGAATAATAAAATGTAAAGTTTGAGGATTATTCTGATTGAAGTCAAGGAAAATTAGAAAAGAAAAATCTGCATTTTCCATTTTGTAAAGGTTTCAAATGTTCAGTAATTCTGCTTCATATGACAAGGAAGTCAGGACCCTTCAGGTCTTCTATAACAAAACACAGAAAGGCAAAAAGTGAGTATCAGTGCTGATTTAACTAGAAAGGGACAGAACCAAGATCTTGACTTGCTTGATGCAGATTGAAGACTAACTTCTTTCTCCCGTGTCCAAAGGATCCCCTGACAGATTACTGACCACAGAAAGCCAGGAAAGCCAACAGCATCCTGTGCTGCATCAGGCAGAGCATTATTATTGGACTAAGGGAGGCAATCCTTGTCCTCTGGAGGTTCCAGCTGGTTATAAGGAAATGTTTTTCCCTAGGAACATAATTATGCACTGGATCAAGTTGACCAGGGAGGCTGTGGAATCTCCATCCTTGGAGATTTTCTAGACCCCCCTGGACAAAGCCTTGAGCAACATAATCCAAATGAAATGTTGACCCTGCCTTGAGCAGAAGGTTGAAATAGAGACCTCCTGATGTCTCTTCCAACCTGGCTTCTATGATGCTAAAAAAACTACAGTGTCAAGAAAAGCAAACAAAGAGTCTCATGGGCTTTGAGCTCAATTATCATGCCACTGGGACAATGGGGTTTGTTGTCCTTCTGCAATTATATAGACTCTTTGACTTTAGTTTACCTCCTAAGTGAAAAGTTGAAGTGACCATAGATAAAGTGATATATAAAAAAAGGGGCGGGGGGAGGCGGGGGGGGAGACGGGAGACAACTCCATCTAGCAAGACGAATAAAACTCAGACTTGTCAGGCAAGTCACCTAATGCCATTGTATGAGAGATCCATAAATGGCAAAGACAGAAAATTAAGTATTGGATGTGAAATACTATTTTATTCAATAATCCCATCCAAATATACAACTAGTAAATGACAAAATGCTCCAAAATTCTACTTTGATTATGTGAATTATTGTAATAAACATTCAGACTGTGGAAACAGGATTATTTATAGTGTTCCAACTTCTAGCTACCAGATTGTACAACAGTGTATTCCATTATTTTCCATTTATCCTGTGGGATTAATTAAAATTATAATACATACCTGGCTACAGCCTCGCTGTACACAAATCCAGCATCTGCTCTCTTCACGATTTCAAAACACAGATCTGCTCCATCCATACTGCAGGTAAAAAGAGGGAAAAATGCTTCAAAAAAATCTATTTACTCCACTTATATAAATCT
Organism: Haliaeetus leucocephalus; assembly: GCF_000737465.1. Lineage (NCBI taxonomy): Eukaryota > Metazoa > Chordata > Aves > Accipitriformes > Accipitridae > Haliaeetus > Haliaeetus leucocephalus. Next base: position 9,384,569 of record NW_010972753.1, read on the forward strand.
TATATAAAATACTCTGGATACAATGCATTACTAACTAAACCAGCATTTAATAGGTAATCTAACAGAATATGGCTTGCCACAGGTTAACTGTTTTATGCCCCTCAGATCATATAACAGTTCTCTCAAAACATTAGCAAAACCAAACATTTCTTCTACTGCTTAAACCGCTCATTGAACAAGGTGCGCAAGACAGCAGAAAGTCAATGCCCTGTACAAGAAGGCTCTGCAAGTTAACAACTAATGCATGACATTACATTAAGTCTGTTCTTAAAAGCATTACAAGTGCAACTCTATCATAAAGACTGTAGTTATACAAAAATCTTACTCAAATTGAATTTTAAATGAAGACTTTAAAAAATGCTATAGAAATGTAGTATAGTTTTTCCAGTTAGCATTCTCATAAGGATAATTAAGAAGCCAAAAAGATATTTTAAACCTCACAGCCTCACTGAAGGCACCTGAAAACAGTGACAGCACACATACTGTATCGCTAGCTCTGATACTTGATAATTTTGTTCCTTTTCTCCCTAATTGTCTGTAGTCTTTCTGATAACCTAACTTCTCACGATGAGTAGTATTAACACTTTTAGATGCACGTATATTGATAGTCCTTAGGCTAAAATTAGACTACCATTTCTCTAAAACCAAAGCAGCTTGGTGTGGCGTAACTGCCCTCCCTTTCTTTCTCCTGTAAGTAACCTAAGGCAGATTTATATCTAAAAATGTTCACTGCTTGACGGGGCAAGGAGAGAGTAACAAGACTTAACAGGAACAATAAAAATCACATTATAATTCATGCATAACAAGGCACTTGCCAAAATATCAATTGTAACATGTCATTTTCAGCATTTACACATTTCTTTTCTCTCCACCAAAGACTCAAGGGGGGAAAAAAAAAGCAGAATTTGCAAGGTATCTAGAAAGCCAGCGTCATCAGGGCCATTTTGGTAAGCTATCCAGAATGTCAGCATACAATTACTTTTGCTTTGTTATGCACCTGTGTATTGGGTTTGTGTGGCAAGGTTTTGGTATTGGGGGGCTGCAGGGGTGGCTTCTGTGAGAAGCTGCTAGAAGCTTCCCCCGGGTCCGACAGAGCCAATACCAGCCGGCTCCAAGATGGACCCGCTGCTGGCCAAGGCCGAGCCCATCAGCGACAGTGGTAGCACCTCTGGGATAACAGATTTAAGAGGGGAAAAAAAGTTGCTGGGGCACAGGAAACTGCAGCTGGAGAGAGGAGAGAGAATTTGTGAGAGAAACAGCCCTGCAGACCCCCAGGTCAGTGCAGAAGGAGGGGAGGAGGTACTCCAGGCACCGGAGCAGAGATTCCTCTGCAGCCCCTGGGGAAGACCCTGGTGAGGCAGGCTGTCCCCCTGCAGCCCAGGGAGGTCCACGGGGGAGCAGATCTCCACCTGCAGCCCGGGGAGGACCCCACGCCGGAGCAGGGGGATGTCTGAAGGTGGCTGCGACCCTGTGGGAAGCCTGCGCTGGAGCAGGCTCCTGGCAGGACCTGTGGCCCCCGTGGGGACCCACGCTGGAGCAGTTTGTGAAGAACTGCAGCCCGTGGGAAGGACCCATGCTGGAGAAGTTTGTGGAGGACTGTCTCCTGTGGGAGGGACCCCACGCTGGAGCAGGGGAAGAGTGTGATGAGTCCTCCCTGTGAGGAGGAAGGAGCGGTAGAGACAACGTGTGATGAACTGACTGCAACCCCCATTGCCCGCCCCCCTGCGCCACTGGGAGCAGTAGGTAGAGAATCCAGGAGTGAAGCTGTGCCTGGGAAGGAGGGAGGGGTGGAGGGAAGGTGTTTTGAGATTTGGTTTTGTTTCTCATTACCCTATTCTGGTTGATTGGCAATAAATTAAGTTAATTTTCCCCAAGTGGAGTCTGTTTTGCCCATGACGGTAATTGGTTAAGTGATCTCTCCCTGTCCTTATCTCGACTTATGAGCCCTTTGTTATATTTTCTCTCCCCTGTCCAGCTGAGTTGGAGGGGGGAGAGGGGGAGTGACAGAATGGCTTTGGTGGGCACCTCCACAACCTGCAATGCAAAACTTCTTAATGAGTCACAAACAATGTGCAGGAGCTTTAATTCCCAAATAAATCCAAAAGGTATCCCCATGCAAAATACACTATCATGTAGATAGAGCACTGACAACTATAAGAGAGACTGGGGACCAAAAGAAATGCACATTCATTTAAGTAGGTGGAAAAAAAATTTCCTGGGCAGTTATTTCAGCACCTGGTACCACCTTCGGATTTAACAAGCCCCACAAATAAAGATCCAGAGGCACTCAAGATTTTTAGCAGTATCAATAGTTGCTGAGACACCGAGCCACAAGTGTCATTCCTTTACACTAACTTTTCTCTTAAACAAGGTGTTTATAATCAAAATGGTCTTGAACATGTATTTCTACCTCTCACTTACACATACCAGCATTTTTCATTTAAATTTTGTAACAGTAAGTGGCAGTTTGAATTCTTTTTGCAAATTTTTTTTCAATTAGTTTAAATTGTTTTGATACTAAAAATTGCTACAGACTGTGAGCAGTAATGTTTGAAAGTTTTATGCCATTAAGATGAATTCTTTTGATCTCAAAAGCACAAATATGTGGCAGATCTATTTTAATCGCTGACTTTAACTGACTACTTTTTCAAGACAAAATCTTATTCCAGGAGTAGATTTTTCTTCCTGTACAAATAAGGCTTGTATCACCCCAATGATGTTGAATTTTATAAGAAAATCTTAGGTGACTTTTATCTAGCTGAGGCTGCAAAAGCAAGAGTCAGCCTCAGTTATAAGAAACCCCAGAAAATTCAGTGCACTAACAGACTAAAAACTCAGCAATATGACAACCACTTAAAAGATGACTTTGCAGAAAGTGAAAGCATTATGTGATGTAAGAGCATTAAAGTTTTGAGATACCAATGAAATGAAATTTCAGGAAGTCTCAAGGTTTTTTAAGGACTAACAGCATTAGGCACATGAGAACCATAAAAATAATTTTAAAAAGTTAAAATCCACCAAAATAAACACACACACACATATATATATGCTGAAGACATAAGAGGAAGATGCAAAAAAAGTTGGCAAAATTACAGCACGCTCGTGATCTGAGAGAGAATCACCTGATACCAGTAGAGGGCACTCACGGAAGCTACATAAACTGATTGGGACAGGTCATGGTACTTACACTGAAAGTGCCAGCTCAAGCAACTCCGAACGGGGAGTTAACAGACACCACCACCACATCTGAATTGTTTTGGGTATCAGTACGAAATATGTCCCCCAATTTCCCATATTCTACTATTGATTTTTCCATGTTTTTAGCAGAACTGTGCCTGGATCTCAGCCCTTTGGATAAATGTTTCTTTCCATAGCTCTGATCAGTGCTACTGTGCACCTTGAAAATCTTTCTACTGTTCTGCACAAAGCTGATGATAAGTTGCAACTTGCCCAGAAAGTTTACTCCTGAATCACATTCAATGCAGAAATCTGTTCTGAGGCCAACAGTCACTCTGAAGAATAGACAGTATACTCCAGAAGGGATCTACATTTTAATACTGGGGTATGATAGCTTTGAATTTGCAGATGACCTAATAAGATGTGACCTACAACTTAATTTATCAATGAAGAATCAGAAAGTTTAAGAAACACTGCTTTAGTGAATTGAATTATTACTTAAAAAAAAAAAAAAAAAAAAGACTTGGCATATTGCTTGTAACTGAGCTTAACTGAGTTTTGTACCATGTATGTTAAAGGTCTGTGCACAATACCATTTTTTCCTTCAGTTGGATAGTTTTTATATACTTGCCATCTTCACTTACAACAAATAAACTGCCATAAATTAACTTAAAAAATACAGTATTTAACTTTTTTTGAAGAGCTATGTAGTAACCTCTGAAAATTAAGACCAAGAGATACAGAAACTCTTACTCTCTATATATTGCCCATGCATCCAGGCTTTAGCTCATTCTAGACAATTAAATGATGTTCCTGAGTTTACCTTCTCAGCATCTGTTTAGTACTTTTCAGTACTTTAGATTGAGACATTTTTACAACTTTGGTGGCAGCCAAGAGATGAATTTCAGTGCTCTTTATAAACTAACTCATTCCATTTAGTCACAAACAATGGACAAACGTCGCTGAATAATTCTTAATTCCTAAATCACAGCATAGAAGATGATCTTAGGAGGAGTAAGTAATTCTAAATAGGTATGCTTGGAAAAAATTTTCTACTAGTGTTTTCATAGCAATTGTTCAACCTGAGTATTAAATAGCATGAAATAAAGAACATAGGCATCCTTAAAAAGCACTGATTTTCGTAGTAACATAAAAGTAGTACTGTACCTAACCTGAAATCTTTAATCCATACTCCAATTTAATGTTAAAACCTCCATGTCAGCCAGTATCATGAGGCCATACAAAAATACTCACTTTATAGCAATGCTGTGTGAATTAGTTCATGTTTATACAAACTCTTGAAAATACAAGTATATGCATTAACATTTTATATTGACTTCTACCAGTTAATTTTGCTTAAAAGTGGGTCTTCTGAAGCTTTGCTAACATAGAATAATGCACCTTAATAGCCTGTGATACTTAAAGTTTTAATAAATGCCTGAATTTCAATGCATCAGTGTCTCAATGCTCTGAATTCTCAGTTGCTCTGCCAAATTTTGCTACTTATTATAAGAGAGCCAAAATTTCGATTTCTAAGTCTGGCCTTCTGAACAGGAAGCCCCCAAAGATTGCTCTTTAAGCATTAATACTAATGAAGTCTGGGGTCCTATTAATTCCTGTCCTTCAAATGAAGGAAATCAACAAATATTAAGCAAAAGTTAAGACGAAAACCTGGTATCTCTTTCCTCAAACGTAAGTTAGCTTTAAATTCTCTATCACTTCCTTCGACCGTAATCAATCAATAGTTCACAGGCTATCGGGGACAAAAAAGAAACAGCATACCCAGACCAGATAACTGCCTAAACTTTGTGTCTCTGAGTAACAAGGCTACAATGTACCAAATATGCGTAACAGTAAAAAAAGAACGAAAAATCCCAAATACAAACACAATGGAAACAGAGGGACCTGGACAAGCTCAAGAAGTGGGCCCATGTTAACATCATGACGTTCAACAAGGCCAAGTGCAAGGTCCTGCATCTGGGTCGGGGCAACCCCCAGTATCAGTACAGTCTGGGGGTTGAAGGGACTGAGAGCAAACCTGTGGAGAAGAACTTAAGGGTATTAGTGGATGAAAAACTGAGTATGAGCCAGCACTGTGTGCTCGCAGCCCAGAAAGCCAGTTGCATTCTGAGCTGCATCAAAAGAAGCATGACCAGCAGGTCGAGGGAGGTGAATCTCCCCCTCTATTCTGCTCTCGTGAGACCCCACCTGGAGTACTGCGTTCAGCTTTGGGGACACCAACATAAGAAAGACATGGACCTGTTGGAGCGAGTCCAGAGGACGGCCATGAAGATGATCAGAGGGCTGGAGCACCTCTCCTATGAGGACAGGCTGAGAGAGTTGGGGTTGTTCAGCCTGGAGAAGAGAAGGCTCCAGGGAGACCTTATAGCAGCCTTTCAGTACCTAAAGGGAGCCGACAAGAAAGCCGGAGAGGGACTTTTTACAAGGGCATGTCATGATAGGATGAGGGGTAATGGCTTTAAACTGAAAGAGGGTAGATTTAGACTAGATATAAGGAAGAAATTTTTTACAATGAGGGTGGTGAGGCACTGGAACAGGTTGCCCGGAGAGGTGTTAGATGCCCCATCCCTGGAAACGTTCAAGGTCAGGTTGGATGGGGCTCTGAGCAACCTGATCTAGTTGAAGATGTCCCTGTTCATTGCAGGGGGGTTGGACTAGGTGACCTTTAAAGGTCCTTTCCAATCCAAATTATTCTATGATTTGAAATTAGAGTTAGTCACTTTAGGCTCCCTTTCAGTCCACAGGAAAAAACAGCACATACAGAGATGCCTCAGATTTAGAGTGTAATTTTTAAATATCTGAAGTTAGGACAGACAGACTTTCTAATTTAATGACTTCTCTAAGTGTATTGTAAGCTTTTCAAAATGAATTTGAAGTTTTTTCCTTTTGTTGGATATTTTGAAAGTCTGGCCCAAACTTTAAACCTAGAAGCATCTGAAATTATTTTCTTTCAGTAATCAGAGCAACCTGTTTTGGCGTGAAAAATACAGTTTTTAGTTTGTTTTGATTTTACTTTTAAAAGTTAACATTTAAGACTTATTTTTATCCTAGATGGAAGTTCTTTCATACTTGCATTATGCATATAAAAGATGAAGGACTACAGGTGAGACTGCGTTTAAAAATAAAACCATAAATGGAATCCTAACATCATTAAGTAAATAATGTAAAAAAGTTTTCACTCCATAAACTAAGAAGCTGTGCTATTTCACAGTATTGTAATAAGGCAGAATAAATAGATAGCATTCATTTTTTCCCCTTCTTTTTTTAATTAACACTTCAACAAAGCCAAGTGATTGAATGTGCTGTCATTTAAATGCTCATCAGCTTATGCTTAATGTAAACCTAAATAATTGCAGCATTTTGAAGTACTGCTTTTATAAATTTGAGATTTTAAAACTAAAGCATTTTTACGTTAGCTAGGTTAAATGGCAGTTACATGTATATAACTATACATATATGCAGCCTAACTGGTAAATAAGATCAGTTCTTCCAATGTCCCAAGAGATAAATCTCTCTTAGAATGCACTAAGAAAAGCAAAACCACCTATGTATAGTGGCAAGACAATATTCTGCAAATGACCAGATATTAAGGTGTCTGCAATTCACTCACTGCTTATGTATCTGAGCTCTTCAGCATGGAAGGTAAGTACTCTCAGTCCACATCTTTTGATTATACTGAGAATAAACTGCATATAATGTACTCTAAGTCTAAAATGCACTCTTCAGACACTTCAAATAGAACATTTGCTTTGTTTTAGAAATATTGCAAGTAGCTGACCCTTCTCAAAGTATTGT